>NC_066619.1:59780894-59865894 GCF_025201925.1 Gopherus flavomarginatus | reverse complement strand
TACTGCTTAGACTACAGTATCATCATTTTTGGAGTCAGGCTCACAAAATAAGTTTTTTATGTGCATTTCATTCCATAAGAATATCTAACATCTGACTACAATTATGAAGATAAATATTTAATCACGTAATTTGCTTAAAAACAATTAGAGTGTCTTTGAAAACAGCATTCTTGCCTCCATGTTATGTGAGGAGAAACCAAACTTTTGTCTCACTTCCAGTCCCAGTCATCTTCCATGCGCCAAATGACCACATTCAAAGCTGCAGCAAACATAATAGATTCACTTTAATTTGTGACAAAGGGGTCTTGCCCACCAAGGACTTTCACATTTATTTCCATATCTGTGAAAGGTTGAGAATATTTTTCTCACACAACATGTCTCTCTCTTTCACGTCTATACTGGCAATCATGCACAGCCACAATCATCTGCACTAGGACTAGCAAAATAAAAGCAGCTTTGAAATTGTAAATGAAAAAAAATACAATATATATAAATTGTATTTCTTTATTTTTGTATGTATTTAGGACTTGGTCTCTACTGTTGAAATCAATGGACATTTCAACACTGACTACAATGAGAGTAGGACTGGACGCAGAGCTCCTGAAATGTGCTGCTGTTTGTAGCCCTGGAAACTGAAATCTTCCTTTATCCACAGAAAAGATTCAGCATGAATAGCCACAGTACCAGTTTCATTTCTCTTGACAATATTGCTCAACCTTGACTTGAAGGGTCCATTTCCAAGCAGTGAGAAGTTAGTTTAATTTCTATGTCCATTCAATACATCACCTTTCTGTTGGAACTGAAAAAGGGTGCCGACTACTGTAGTGCCAACTGTATTGGTGCTTTTAGTCATGGGGACAAGAAGCCACTTAACTCATTTCACATAGGCCACTGAACAAACGTAAAATAACAACTTTTGTTTACTACTGACCTTCATGGAATTTGGACCAGTTACCTACAGATGAAATGTTCTTTCAAGTCATCCAAATAATGGAAATTATTATTTTTTTTAAATATAGGAACATTTATGGTCTTATTTTCAGGGACTGTATAAAGCTACTGATAACTTTGCCTCAAGAATGTATGGATTTGATCCCTTTCCTTGTGAAAAACATGCTCATTTTTGTATGCATCATCATTTATGAGCCATCTTATTTCCATGTAACAGACTACTTCTAATATCACATATTCAGCTCAAGTAACCAATGTTGCTTCCAGCTTAGTGCAGATATAAGTGTCACTGAACAATGCAAAAGTAAGAGCTACTTTCCTGTTGGTTACTGTAGTGATCTTTAATTGTCAGAGAAAGAATAGATAAAGTGGGTGAAGAAAATGTAGGAAAATAATAGTATTGGAAATAGAAAACTATAGGCTTGATCTTTTGAGATATGGAGAGCCATCAGCTTCCACTGCTGCTGTGGGGAGTTGACAGCACTCAGAACAACTCTCTATAGCCTTGGAGATGAGCAGGTAACTTTTAAACAAACAATCCATTTTCTTTTGCTTTACATATTTATTCTATCATAACTTGTCAAAGCAATGTCAGTGTCTGGGATCAGCATTTGCTGGAGGCCGGTAACTAACTTAGCGAGCTGTAATAACTTTAAACTCCTCCAACTGCTCATTAACAGTCAGGAGATGTCCTTCCGATCACCATTACTGATTAAATAATAAAACTAAGAACTTATTGTATAAATATTACAAGCATATTATCAAGTTAGTTCTCAAAGCACCCCTGAGAATAGATCTCAGCACCTTTCAGGACTAAGCCCTATAGTCATGGAGATCAGATCAGTATTATAACCAGATCCCTACCCACTCCTTTTATTTATTATTACCCTAAAAGGTAGTGCTGGGTGGGACATGTTTTTCTCAGCCCACAAAAAAATTTAAGATTTTTTTTTTCCTGTTCTACATTGGGATGAAACCAAGATCTTTCAACATTTTTCAAGAGAAAAATAATCTAATCTGCCAATAGTTCAGTGGTTATGAAACTCACTTAGCATATGGTAGCCCCAGATTCAAGTCCCTTCTCTGCTTGATTTGGAGCAGCAATTTGAACCTGAGTCTCTCATATCCAATGAGTGCCTTAATCACCTCTCCCAAATTATATGCTAGACCTAGAGAAAGCTTTTCAACAAAACGGATACATTTCTGCGAAAAGATTAGGTTTTGGCAAAATAAAGTTTTTGAAACATTTTCAACCAGCTCTACTAAAACAGCAACTGGGGTGGGGGGGGAGGGGAAGAGAGGCACAGTAAACGGCTGCATAGTGGATGTAAAGCCACTGGCTGCATGGGTTCAGGACAGAGCCTCGCTCACCCAATAGGATTTTCCAAGAGCCATTTCCTCAGTGTTGGCATAACACTTCAAGGAGAACATCAGGAGCCATGCTACTGTGGCACTCTTTGAAAGAGGGCAGTGTGTTCACCCACAGTGTGGGGTTAACTCTGGGATGAGGCCTGGCCCGAGGCTTGTGCTGACTGTATCCCAACCATTATTGGCAATTGACTTACAGTTCCTGCACTTCTTGAGCATCGGACTAGCCTGGCCACTGGGCAGAGGCTCTCTTGAACATCCACATAGGCCATGCACTAACTAACCCAAAGTGATTTGTTACATAGGGCCTGGATTTCAGAGCCAGGAATTCCTGTCTCCCAGGCCTTTGCTTAAACACCTAGGTCATGTCTCTCAAGCAAAAAGTAACTCCCCACCTCCTTCCCTTTCTCTTATTCAGATAAGTCACATAGGTCTGACCCAATATCCACTGAAGTCAATGGAAAGGCAGTATGTCAGAAGCAGACAAGTTTACAAATTAATGAGATGCTTGGAGCAGCCCAAATGCATTTCTATAAATGAACATCTATCAGATTGTAATATGATTTCATCTAGTAACCAATCTTGCATGTGTGTCCCACAAATTTTAGAGAGTCAATTGTCACAAGAAGGCTTTTCAGAGAACTCTTTGGATAGTCCTCATTTCTGGTAAAAGAAATTAAATTTTAAAGAGTATTACTAAAATACGTCATCATTGGGCCTGCCATAGCTAGAAACACATGTTCTAATTATAATATAACCCATATTATACTGTTGTCCTTTGTTCAGCAGTTAAAATCCTTTCATCAGATACACTAGAGGTCCCTAATATTTTTACGTATGTTTCCCTGATAAATATAGTATTATTATAATACTCTTTTTTCTCAACAAAAAACAGAAGTTCTTGACAGCAACATTTTTGGAAGAAAGACTGTAGATTTATTTTTAAATTCTAGTTAAATATTAAATATATAATGCTGAATAGTTCTTTTTTAAATCTAAAATGTTATGTAGTGACACCCCCTACCTCATCATTCACAAAAGCCAGAACACAAAGTGATCAGTCTGCTTAACAATGTGGGACAATTTTTAAAAATACATTTTTCTTTCTTAGTTTAAGTTAGTACACAGGCTAACTCACACACACCATGGAAGCATGTCAGAAGAGCGACAGCAACAATATGAAAGACCTTACAAAAAATACCTTCAATATTTCTTCAAAAGAACTTTACATTACTTTGGGATAATGGGGAAACATCCTGTCCTGCAACTACTATAGAACTCACTGAGGCATAGTTGGGGTGCTGGGAGAAAAACTCACTAGAATTTTCTGACATTTTCAATATCTATTTTATAATGGCCAGATTCCTGAGTATCTGAACAGGCATGTCTGAAGATCCCAGGTGCTACAGCTTTCATGGGAGTTAAGATTGCAACTCAACTCCCATGATAATCCTCAAACGCCCACTCCCTCCTGGTTTCACTAACTTAGTCTTCTCAAACATTCATCTTCAGAGAAGAAATGTTCCGGTTGAGCCCCAAAATGATTTAAATAAATAAATAAATAAAACAAAACCCGCACGTAACTAAACAAAGAATACATTCAAGAATTATTTGGGGCTCAAATTACTCAAAAATGAAGAAATACTCACTTGTGGCTGAATTATGATTAAGCCCTAAGTGGCCATGCAACGGAGTAACGGGATATAAGGCTCCCTCACACCTGAATGTACAGATCCCATCTGGATCCTGAGTCTGAGTCTAGTGCGGGGAGTGGGATAGCAGGGGCTGCATGCCTGATTCTTCTCCATGAACAGCAAGTGGGCGGGGAAGGGTACATAGTAGGTGGATTCACGACCTAGGAAAGGGGAGGAAAGCATGCTATGTATAAACATGGGGCTACAGAACATACTTCTCTTTCTCAAAACAGGAGTTCCAGAGGAATTGTGACTCTGAGGGCTGTCTCTTGTCTGTACAGGGTATTTTTTTCACCAGTGGAGCTACACCAGTGCATGGAATTGTGACAATAAGCACATGCTCAAGTGCTTTGCTGGATTGGGACTTCGTATTTCAAACAACAGCAGTATTAAATTATTCATCAAAGTGACTGACATTATGTCTGTGCACTTCTTTGGGTTTGTCCATGAAGGATAGCAAGGATATTAGAGATTCTGATGTACATTTGTGTTGAAGCATTTGAGGTGGTAATTTTATTCCACCCAGCAGTTAAACATTATTGTGTGTGTCAAAACAAAAATGTAATCCTGAAAGTGGATGTCATGTAAAAATGCCATGCTGAAGGAATACTGCAGTGATTAGCTCTAATACCTTTGCTAGCTCAAGGAATATTTACTTTAAAATAATATGTATTAATTTTTTTTGCAGAAGAGCTACAAATGGAAGTGGGAAAATACCTAGAACCTTGCACATTTGTACATCTCTTTTAATTATTTAATTTAGGAGTGTTATTAAGCTGTAAATAACACAATCAGGCTGTATTTTATATTTGCAGAATAACTCACAATGTGAAGTGCTTTACAAACCTCATGGTTACAGGATAATCAATCTACTTACCACTGAAATTCAGCTACTTCTAGGGTGGAATAGAATGGATGTTAAAAACAATATAAAGCCTAGAAAATAGGAAGCTAAATAGAATAAATGGGCCTGAGTCTTTTCTTGCATATGTTTTATACCAGTATAATTCCATTAACTTCACAGGAACTATTTCTGATATAAGATGGTAAATAGAAGGAGTCTGGGGACTAATAATTTCAACTGGAAGTTCAGGGAGAATTTTGGATATGTAATTCCAATCTAGTTAAATGGGATTTTTCCAGGACACGAGGACAAATAATACTTCTCTCCTGAAACTGCAGAGTCCTTCCAATACTACAAGTTGTAAGTGCTTCTATTTGATGATACTCTTGACACTATCCTGGAACATTGATTCAGTGTAAAATCAGAAGCAAGAGTACCACCTACTGAATCAACAGTGACACCTCCAGCAGCATCCCAAGGTTATCATGGAAGTTTCCTATCCAAGTACAGACAAGCCCCACCCTATTTATCCTATAAAGTCTAATGAGTTCATGACCAGAGATGTTACAGCAGCAGACAAATATTCAGAACCACCCTTTTTTTTCATCAAAAGCAAAGTTACATTGGACAATATTTTATATTTTTACAAATGAAAACAGAAGCTAGATGACATTATTAAATGAACCCAGAAACTTTGTACAGAGGAGGAAAAAATCTCTCAGTTGATGTGTTCATCATCTTAATTGGGAATAGTCATAATTATACATACTTGACAAAGTACAAGTTTACAATTAAGCTTTCTCTACATTAATTGTGACATTAACTCACTAGGGCCAACTCTGGCATTTAGGTCATGTGCTAATTTAGCACTAGAGATGTTCTGGGATTGAAATACCTACAGTTCTGAACTGTTGGCAGATATAAAATAAAATACTTCCTTTGTGAGGCTAAATCTGCAAATTAGCCACAAAATTCAGGTTTGATTTTTGCCTCACAAAATAATAGCAAAGAGTCCTTTAGTGCAGATATCTTAAAATACATATAATCAGTGACAGCAAAATCTGTAAAATACATTTAAGAGCATTAGGAAAATATCTAAAAAATCAACAGCTGTAAGATTTTTAAAGCCTCCATCCAAATATACGTGGCAGCTGTGTAAGATTAGGGCACAGGAAATATGGTATGGAAAAACATATAAAGAAGGAGAATGGTTTGTTTAAGTTTGAACTAGGCAATTTTGGATGAAATAAAAACTGTGATTTTCTTTAACCCACCTTAAGTAAAGCATCTGGAAAGTAATGAGATAGATCACTATGTCTCATAAATCTGTCAGTTAAATGTTACTAGTTATGACCATCACTGACAGAAAGATTTAATTCTGACTATCACTGACAGCAAGATTTACTTATGCACATCATGCCCCCAATGGTTAACTAATTAGTTGTTCAGTTCATCTTCATTACCATTGCTATCTTCCACCTCCCCACTTGAAAAAAGATTGAAATAGGAGAAAGTTTGGAGATTAATTTGTAGAAATGTATTTGGAACAGTGAAAGGTTTTAACTTCATCTCTACTTTGTCGACAGTTTAGTGACTGTTGGCATATGCTTAGAGACTCATCTTGTTTTTCAGCTTTTCAAGATGGGAATGATGGTGGTTAGGGTCATGAGGTAGACAATAAGGTAATCTTTTTTATATTGGAGAGGTGCAGTTTTGAATTTCTGTATGTACCTAGCAGAGCTACTGATATGTGCAACATATATATTTACAAAACTATCCAAATAATTATATTTTTTATTACATGCTTAACTTTATAAATGGATTTTGGTGGATTTTAATGCTCATTAATAGATGAGCACTGTCCGTGAACAGGCATATCCTCATGGCCTAACCAAAACACCTTAATCTAATTTTCAACATATTTCACTATAGTCTTTTGGAATAAAAATCATTGAAGGTGACAAAATGGATATGATATTTAGAAATCTCTACAGAAGGTCTATTCAGTTGGTATCCTCAAACAGATCAAAACCCAGACTTCCACAAGTGAAAGACCTGCAGGAAATATAGTTCTGAGATACTTAGGAAAATAAGTATCTTTACACACAGGTGTATATACATTTAATATTGATAAGACTAAACAATTGATTATATGATGCACTAATATAAATTTAAAAAGTAATGAGGCAGATACCTGAGGTCAATGCATCGCTAAAGTGCTGCTTATATATATATATATATTTTTTTCTTTGCATAAAGGAATCACCATCTGGTTTACAACTGGCATAGCTGGCCTTTCACCACCAATCTCCCATCTCCCTCAGCATCAGGGACATGTTTCCTGAGGCTGCTCCAGAACTATAAAAAATATACCTTTAGCACCAGAATACTTCAGTAATAGCAAGTCCAACATTAGAAGAGGTTAATGCTTTTATATAAGAATCCTGAAGTCTTAGTAACTACTCAATTATAAATTTCTAGGAGAGATTGAGAATACTAATTGTTGAAATCTTGGCAGTTTTTCAGATTCACTGGCTACAATAACTCTTTAGAGGCCTTTATAATTTTTCAACAGGTTTTATAAAATGAGATATTGTTGAGTTTAAGTGAGTGCATTCAGAAAACATTCTGATGTGAACAAGCCACTTACTATAGATGGCTATTGCACACCAGCTCCTAAAATGTGTCTCCCTAATGAGAATTAATACCTAATCCAACACTGCTTTGCAGGACCTCAGACTGTCTGTGCTCTTTCTTCTTCTTGTGGCATCTCCATTACTGGAGGTTTGCAACCATGGTAGCCCATTCTGTATGATCCTCTGCTAATCTCTTTGTGGATGAATAGTTCTTTTCATTCACTTAGAATACCACATCATCCATCCAAGATCTTCTTTTTCTGCCTCGTATTCTTCTGCTATCAACTTTCCCTTGCAGTGCCTGTAAACGTACATTGTCCACTGAACCTCTTAAAACGTGCCCTGCAAATCGTCTTTTTTTTCATAAGATCTCTGACTAGCATTTGCTGAGTTCCAGTCATCTCCAATACCTTTGCATTGATTATGCAGTCTATCCATGATATTTTCAGAATTCTTCTATAACACCATGATTTGAATGATTGTAATTTCTTTATCGTCAAGTATCTGAATGTCCATTTACTCAAACCAAACTCTCATTAATTTTATGGGAGTTCTGTTGAGTGAAGGTTTTCAAGATGAAATTCTCTTTGTTCTGTATTGCATCAAGAATGTTGCTGGTGCTCACAAAATCAAATCAAAATAAAATAAACTAATAAAATAAAACACTTAAGCACATGTTTAACTTTAAACATGTGTTTAAGTTGCACTAGAGTCAAAGAGACTTATGCATATGCTTCAAGTTAAGTGTGTGGTTAAATGCTTTGCTGAATCAGAGCCTCCTAGTTTCATGATCTGTGAGACTCTCAGCTTTGTCTTGGATGGAGATGCACCAAGTTTATTAACCAGTAAAACAACTCCCTTTTATGTTGGCTACGTTTCAGCTGAAATGGGCAAGAGCGGAACCTTTATGTCCAATTTGACTGACGTGAGAATTTGGGACTAATTTTTACATGTCCTGCTTGAAGAATAGAATGCTTTTCAGATCAGGTCATTGAAATGTTCACATGGTAAAACATTATAGCTTTAGGAATAAGGTAGATAGGACTGAAAAATTATGCAAAACGATGGATCAGTTACAAAAATATTACAGCTACTGTGACTGGAAAACACATATGTATGGTTTCAAAATGTCAAGATATTGTCTTAGAAAGAAAGTGAGTTTGAGAAGATCATCTTCCTTATTTGTAGATATTACTTTTTATGATGAGTGCACCATTAAACACAGAGGCTTTTGTGCCAAAACAAAGTCCCATACATTTAAATTAAGAGTAGGCTTTTAAAGCTCAAATGCCACATTAAATATTAACGAGGAGATAAGAATTCAGCATCATTTTGTGGTCCTGACACAATGATCTAAATCCACTTGTATATAGGGGTTTAGCCCTACTTAGCATGGTCTGGCAAAATTTCCCAGCACAGCTTAGCTCTTGGGTGATATTGTTTCATTTTAATATGTTTACCCTTTCCAGAACACTTGCCTGCTAAGTTTAAAAAGTACATATTTTCAAATGGTAATAAATGAACTTTATTTCCTTTCACAATGAAAGCTACAGGACAAAAAGAGAGAACAATCTGTTATTAAATCTCCTCAATTTGGCTGATGGTCTCTCACTTTTGGAATATTGATATGGGGCATTTCGATACACCTATAGAAAGCAAAGTTCATGCTACAAAAACTAGTTGTGCTCTACTTATCAAAGATGTCTTCGGATATCATTTGCAATAGAAAAATCTAAATGTCTCAACCCACAATTCACAAATATTTTCATAATATTCTAAAGTTAAATCGGGGAAGGGGAGTGATTTAATAATAATAAATGATGTGGATGTTTCTTATGAGTTAACGATCGAGTTTCAGTTCCATAAGAATTAAAGAATAGATCCAAACCCCAGGATCCATCTAAAACAGAGCCACCCTTAACTTCTAACTAGAATATTTTTCAAGGAAATGAATGGCACACATTTTCATTTGTACAACTCTGAAAATAGGATTTAACTTATACATTTATTTACTCCATGGAAACTACATCCACATTATCAAAGAAAATAAAATTACATTAAACAAATAAAAGAATGTTTCAGTTGCAAAATGAAGCACTCAAAATTTAGGAAAAGCCAGCATTAAGTTTGCCCAGATAGTACAATACAGTCTTTAATTACATGCTCTTGGTCACGTTTACAGGGTTACCTGCACCTCTGGCCCCTTTCCTGGTCTCTCTCTCTCTCTGTGCACCTGCCTCAGATATGAGGCCTCATGCCTTTAGCTCCCTGGGTTGTAATCTTGTGATTCATCCACTCTTAGACTGAATGCAGGTGACAGCATCCTGTATACCAACTGTGGTTACCCAGTAGGAGCTACCAGACTTGGTACCTGCAGTTCTTCCCTTAGGGAGCTGTGACTGGTGGTGAATATGGTAACACAAAACAACCTTCTTAAAACAAAGTATTGTTTAATCTTAACTGTAGGAACAGCAAAGCATTAGAGAATGGAGGCCTAGCTAGGCTAATATTTCTTGAGTCTTCTCTAACCATGGAAGTCTGGGGAGTCCATCTTTCTCTTCTAACCCTCTGCTTCTTCCTTGAGAGTGTGCACGTACCTTTCACCCTCCTGAAGCGTTCGATCCTTCTGCCCCTCACAGGTACTGAGTCTTCCCTGGGGAAACCGCTCTGACAAACCCAGTACAGGATCAAGCCAGAGCCTCAAAGGAAATGATTCTGTATTGTTCCTCAAGTGTTTGTGGAGAGGGACATAGTAGGATTCATGTCTCCCTTCCTGGATGCATTTCCTGACAAACCTGTTGGTAAATTAACTCAATACTGTATCTGCATACAGTAAGCACCATAATAATCAGGTCAAGATACAGCATTCATAAATTATTACAAGCAGCTCCAAATCTGTCACAATCACATACTATTTATTCCCCTACCTCATTTAGTACATATGACAGATGATGGTCACTGCGAGGGTAGCTCTTCAATATTTCTTTAAATCCTCATTATCCTGTGTGTGGCCTCAATCCTTATTTACTTCACACCATCTAAACTCTGTGCTGATTACAAATTCCTCATGGGCATTTCTACAATGATCTCACCATAGCATCTGAGTGTTTCACAAATATTAATGAACTTATCTTCATGACACCCCTGTGTGATTCTCTGGTATTATTTTTGGGGATGGAGTGTGCACACTCTGGTAACCATGTAGAAGCTGCACGGGGAATGTGCATGCTCAATGCAGAGAGAATATTCAGAGAATTTAGATGCCAAATCCTAGCAAATCTCTACAGAGCATGTATAAACTGCAGTTTTTCAAAGGCTTATTAGCTTGGCCAATTTTAGGCAAATTTTTCATGAAGGACACAAAAAAGCACTTCCCTGATACTCTCCCTGCCAAATTTCAAACCTTGCTACAAAGCAAAGGTTGTATAGCTTTTTTAACATGGCCAAAATAACGTATTTTCCCCTGACCTCATTCTCAGAACAGCCAAACCATTTTAACTGAAACTATCAAAATAAATAAATAAATAAATCAGCCTGTGGGAGACACCCTATAGGGGAAATTTCAGCCTGAACAACTAAAGTTTGGCAAAGTTATAAGCAATGGAAGACAGGGTCTTACAATGGAAAGTGTTAGGCAACCTTAATTCTAGGTATGCAATCAGTACATCTATTGTTCAAATACTATGGTGAATTTTCATTTAATTTGCATATTAACAAAATGCTTCTTTTTCTGTTTAGTTTACATGACAGAAAAAAGTTTGTTTTCTAATTTAAAGAAACTGCTTCTACATGAAGATGAAGAAGATTGATAAGGTTGAGGATGCTCTTAGCACCATCAGCTAAAGCAACAAATCCAGTAGTTTCTTTCTAAGTCCCATTTTGTTTTCAGGGAAATGTACAAAAATATAGTTATGAGATACATACTTTCAGTGGTTTCCATTAAAAAGCCAACATTTGCATTTAATGTAAATTATCACACAGTGAATTTCTTTTCTAAGCATAAGGAAAAAAACATGAAAACCCAGATACAGCTGTGTGGTAACTCGACAGATGCTGACTTTTCAATAGTGACAATTATACTTTTTATCTTTCAGTACTGTAATATGGAAACAAAACACCAGCATAAGAGCCTCTGTCAGACACTGACCCATGGAATGAGGGACAACCATTTTTTCCCACCATTGTCTCATGCACAGATACATATGCATGCATCCCTCTCCTCACTATTTTTCTGTTGTCCCCAAATTCCTCACTCAATGCAGGAAAGTTGGAACAGCTAGTCTGTTCCATGTTGAAATACCGTTCATGTCAAAAGACCTTAGTTAAAAAACAAACAAACGTGGTGTAGAGAGGAGGCCTCACTCCCTGCCTAAGAGGGACAAGCCAGAACAGGCGCGGCAGTGGGCAGAACCATCACCACCTGTCCCCGCCCCCCGGAAGTCAAGGGGTGGGACAGGAAGTATAAAAGCCCAGCCCCAGCGCTCAGTTGGTGGGAGGCTGCCAGAGAGGACAGATACTGGTGCCTGAGCTCCCACCGACCCCAGCCTGCCCCGTGCTCAGTACCCGGAGGAGCCCTGGCCTGACCTGCCCCGTGCTCGTACCCGGAGGAGCACTGGCCTGACCTGCCCCATGCTCGGTACCCGGAGGAGCTGCCTGAGCTTCCCGACGCCCGGCACCTAGAGGAGCTGCCTGAGGTCCCGACGCCTGGCATCTAGAGGAGCTGCCTGAGCTTCCCCATGCCCGGTACACAGAGGAGTGGCCTGGACTTCCTGACGCCCGGTACCCTGAGGAACCCATGGTCTGGGACCCACCGGATGGCTCCAGCAGATGGCAGGTACCCAGTGAGGGGGAGATTGGAAGTGGCCCGGGGGTAGCCGACCCCAGTCAGGCTGTAGATATACCTGAGCCTATGTCAGTGTGTTGCGGCCAGGACCCCCACTGACTGCAGCGGATCCGTGCTGCTGCTAGGGCCCCGGGCTGGGACGCAGTGGAGTGGGAGGACCTGCGTCCCCCCTGCCACCCTTCCATGGGGGGCAGACTCCCCCTCCCTCCTGGGCTGAGGAGACCTTTTTGTACCGGTTACCTTGCTGGTCAGCCCCTGCTTGGGGGCCTGACTCGTAGCTGTGTTTGTTGCCCCGCCCTGCCAGGGATTGGGCTGTACAAGCCGCCACTGTGTTTGCTCAGCTCAGCTAAGAGGCCTGAGCTTGAACTGCTTGGGGCCCCACCCCGCTCCAGGGCCCGGTTTATAAACTCGCTGATTGCCGCTCAGCCCTGCCCAAGGGCCTGAGCCTATTAACTCTGGGAAGCCAGACTATTGCCGCTCAGCCCTGCCCGAGGGCCTGAACCTATTAACTCTGAGAAGCGAGACTATTGCTGTTCAGCCTTGCAGAGGAAGGTCCAAACTCCCCAGCGACTAGGCGTTGTCGCCTCAACCCTGAAGCCCAGGGACCAAGCCAACAGCGTATGGCGAGCCGGTGTAGCTCCCCTCCACCCTCAGGGAGGGTTGAGCACCGGTCCCACCCTTCTACACGTGGGTTTCCACATGGTTCTTTATTTTTTTAATGATGGGGATGATAAGTGTTGTCTCTGAGGCAACCAAGACAAGTTTGCATGTTATTGCACACTGGCCCACTGGTTCAGCAATTAGACATGAAATCTCACACTAGCTCATGGGAAGAAAAAGCAATGCCATTATTTCTCAATGATATAGAAATTCATTATCTTAGAAGAAAGTATCAAGTATAGTGTCTATTTCAGATACAGATAAATCAAGGAAGAGGTGATAATTTGGCAATTCTGGACAGAATCAATGTAATTTTAATTTTTGTATATGGCGACTTAGGTCATAGATGCACAAGACACAAATTTACAACACTGTATTCATGCTCCTTTATCTTATCCTTGAATCACAGCATTAAATATGCAGAAAATTGGCTAACTGTACAGGCTGTCCTCTGAAACAAAAATTCAAAAACATAAGCATCATTTTTATCTAAGATGGTTCCTTTTAGAAACAGTGTAGAGAATATTCGTCAGGCAGTGAGTTCACCCATTATCTATTTCTGTCTATGGAGGTACTGAAATACACATGAAAAAAAATTAAAATTTGTTATGAATGACTGAATCTTAAAAAAATGGTTATGCTAAGAACACATCATTTTTGACATGGTTTTCATTGAACTGTAAAATTTTAAATTCCACAGGCTTGATGTCTTGCCAGCTGGTAGTGAAGTTTTTAACTGTGATCTTCAATTCAACACAGCAATTTTCATTACAAACTTACTCATTATTTAAATATTTTTAATTAGACTACACAGTACAACAATTAGAGGGAAGTTGGAAAGAGAAGAAGAAACTGACAGGAAGAAGTAATAGTGTGAAGGAAACAATGTATATTGTTTCAAAAATATTTTCTTCCAAAAAAGAGGTTTAATGCTTACATATTTGTTAGGTCTTTGTAATGTTCATATTTGCAGGTACATACATGGCTTGTAGTTGGGTGAACTGGCAGAGGTCCTTGGTTCTGAAATGGCATAATTGCACTGATTTGTTGGTGCAAATGAACTGTTAAAGCTGGCTTAAACCAGCCTTCAGAGGACTTCTCCATTGTAGGGGCAATTTCAAGATGGTATAAAGCTGGCACAGTGCTCTATGCTGTTCCCCTTCCAGCTTCGAGCATAGGGACCATGTCTGGAGAATAGGGGGCTCGCTGTGTCTCTACTACTTGGAGTTTCTAATCATGTATTATTTAAAAGATATTGTTTGATGAGGATGACTTCCACTAGCCATAATATCTTTCAGCTTCAGTCTGAGGGGTCTGAGTAGAGAGTCCATATATCCAGACAGTCCTTCAGTGAGAGTGCCAATGCCCGAGAAACCACCCTGACATTATCATCAAAGAGGCTGATAAAGGAGGTGCCGTTGTCATCATGAACGGGTCTGACTACCAAAAGGAGGCAGCCAGACAACTCTCCAATACCAAATTCTACAGGCCACTTCCCTCAGATCCCACTGAGGAATACACTAAGAAACTACAGCATCTACTCAGGACACTCCCTACACTAACACCAGAAGAAATCAACATACCCCTAGAGCCCCGACCAGGGTTATTCTATCTACTACCCAAGATCCACAAACCCGGAAATCCTGGACGCCCCATCATCTCGGGCATTGGCACTCTCACTGAAGGACTGTCTGGATATATGGACTCTCTACTCAGACCCTATGCCACCAGCACTCCCAGCTATCTCCGTGACACGACTGATTTCCTGAGGAAACTACAATGCATTGGTCACCTCCCAGAAAACACCATCCTAGCCACCATGGATGCAGAGGCTCTCTACACAAACATCCCACACACAGATGGAATACAAGCTGTCAGGAACACTATCCCTGATGATGCCATAGCACAACTGGCTGCTGAGCTCTGTGCCTTTATACTTACACACAACTATTTCAAATTTGATGACAATATATATCTCCAGATCAGTGGCACTGCTATGGGCACCCGCATGGCCCCACAATATGCCAATATCTTTATGGCCGACCTGGAACAACGCTTCCTCAGCTCTCGTCCACTCACGCCCCTTCTCTACCTATGCTACATTGATGACATCTTCATCATCTGGACCCATGGGAAGGAGACTCTGGAAAAATTCCACCATGATTTCAACAGCTTCCACCCCACCATCAACCTCAGCCTGGACCAATCTACATGGGAGGTCCACTTTCTTGATACCACGGTGCAAATAAGTGATGGTCACATTAACACCACCCTATATCGAAAACCTACCGACCGCTATGCCTACCTTCATGCCTCCAGCTTCCATCCCGGACACATCACACGATCCATTGTCTAATGCCAAGCACTGAGGTACAACCGCATCTGCTCTAACCCCTCAGACAGAGACCAACACCTACAAAATCTCCACCAAGCATTCTCAAAACAACAATACCCACACGAGGAAATAAGGAAAACAGATCAACAGAGCCAGACGTGTACCCAGAAGCCTCCTACTGCAAGACAAACCCAAGAAAGAAACCAAAAGGACTCCACTGGTCATCACATACAGCCCCCAGCTAAAACCCCTCCAACGCATCATCAAGGATCTACAACCTATCCTGGACAATGATCCCACACTTTCACAGGCCTTGGGTGGCAGGCCAGTCCTTGCCCGCAGACAACCTGCCAACCTGAAACATATTCTCACCAGTAACTGCACACCACACCATAATAACTCTAGCTCAGGAACCAATCCATGCAACAAACCTCGATGCCAACTCTGCCCACATATCTACATCAGCGACACCATCACAGGACCTAACCAGATCAGCCACACCATCACTGGTTCATTCACCTGCACATCCACCAATGTAATATACGCCATCATATGCCAGCAATGCCCCTCTGCTATGTACATCGGCCAAACTGGACAGTCTCTACGGAAAAGGATAAATGGACACAAATCAGACATTAGGAATGGCAATACACAAAAACCTGTAGGAGAGCACTTCAACCTCCCTGGCCACACTATAGCAGACCTTAAGGTGGCCATCCTGCAGCAAAAAAACTTCAGGACCAGACTTCAAAGAGAAACTGCTGAGCTTCAGTTCATCTGCAAATTTGACACCATCAGCTCAGGATTGAACAAAGACTGTGAATGGCTTGCCAACTACAGAACCAGTTTCTCCTCTCTTGGTTTTCACACCTCAACTACTAGAACAGGGCCTCATCCTCCCTGATTGAACTGACCTCATTATCTCTAGCTTGCTTGCTAGCATATATATACCTGCCCCTGGATATTTCCACCACATGCATCTGAAGAAGTGGGTATTCACCCACGAAAGCTCATGCTCCAAAAACGTCTGTTAGTCTATAAGGTGCCACAGGATTCTTTGCTGCTTTTACAGATCCAGACTAACATGGCTACCCCTCTGATACTAGAAACAACCTAACATTTTCCAGCCCTGTACTCTTACTTTCTCACCTCAGAAACAAGTCACCAAATTGTCCCAAATATCTGTCACAGTACCATACCACCATTGGTACCTATACACATTATTGCCACACTGTAAATATATTAATGTAGGCATTAAATCCAATAAAAATGACTAAGCACATTAGCCGAATACTTTTGCTAAAATAATTAAGAGTGAAATTATTAATGCTGACATTTAAATGTTCATTGTTAAGCTTCAGAGTTAACAACCTATTCATGAGTGGGAGTTCACAACCCACAGGATAGCTGTAGATAGAAAAATGCACCCTTCTCTTTACTTTTTATTTAGATTAGGAAGGTTCACTTTACCACCATAAACCCCTGAAACTTAGCTTTTAAAAATGTAAGCTTTGATGCAGCACTATTCTTGGCTGGTAAGGTTTAGTGACGTGAATACTGAGAGCTTGTGCTTTCGATTGTCATTTGAATTTCAATCTGTGCATACAGAAATTAAGGAAAATGTGCATACAGAAATTAAGACATAATACCCAGATTTCCGTTACAGTCAGAGATTATGATTTTTCATCACAAAAAACTATCAAAACAGTTATGCAGAGAAAATTAAACCAAGAGAATTAACTAGCTATTGACCTTGGCGATTGGAAATGATACCTATGCTATTGCTTGTTCCACAATATCAAGTGAATATTCTAATCTATAGCAAACCAATTTTGGTCAATATTTGCATTTTTTGTTGTTGTTATGTTACTGGTATTGATGGTTCATTTGCTTCTACACATTTGCTGCTTAATTCCTATTTCATCTGTAACTTTCATTCTGAAGAAGTGAGGTTTTTTATACACGAAAGCTTATGCCCAAATAAATCTGTTAGTCTTTAAGGTGCCATCGGACTCTTTGTTGTTTTTATTCCTATTTCAGTTGCTTTTGGGGATTTAGTCAATTGAATTGTTGATGTTTAATGTTACATATAGTTAAAGTAAGGGTTAAGTCAAGGTCACTGGTAACTAATTTAAATAAACAGCCTCTGGACATTGCCTGACTGAAGCTGAAAGATATTATGGCATCTTTAGTCTTACT
This sequence comes from Gopherus flavomarginatus, assembly GCF_025201925.1. Taxonomy (NCBI): domain Eukaryota; kingdom Metazoa; phylum Chordata; order Testudines; family Testudinidae; genus Gopherus; species Gopherus flavomarginatus. The sequence goes on along the minus strand of NC_066619.1, from coordinate 59,848,364 downwards.
GAGGGATGCAATGCACTGTAGCTCTAAGTTTCCTTTGGGTTCTATTTTGTGCAATACTGTTGAGTGGTTGACTAAATATCTGAATCTATTTTCTTTTCATCTTGATTTAAGGTCAGATCCTGAGGCTTAGAGTGGAATGACCCCATTCCATGATGTGGGAGGGCTGAGTTGTGACTGGGTTACTCAGAATGACTCCTCAGCACTTTTTTCACCGTAGGATTTAGGTCTGCAGTGTCTCTCTCCACAGAACTACATTAGGTGGCTTGCGAGAAGGCTGAGAGCATGGTTAATGAGCTAACTGTGCTGGTCCACTATCCACAATTCCCATGTGTGTCTATGAAGGCTCAGAGGGACATCCACATTACTACAAGCCAGAAAAGTGAAATAAAAGTTGTGGACTGTCCACCATATGCCACAAACAGAGCCTCTGTCTTGCAAGGAGGTGGGTGGATTCCATGTCCCTATGGGTTCTATTTAAGATGCAGAACTAGCAAAGTCTTTGTCAGAAAAATAAAGTGGAAGACTGTTGTAAAGGTTTGTGTGTCAACAGTTTGTTATGCCATTAACTTTTTATCAGTTATTTTGCAATAGCTAATAAAACATTTCTTATTTTTCTGTAAAGGACTTATCTAAGAAGAAACTAATTTAATTTCTTATCCTGTATTTAGCCAAAACTGCACTGAAAACAGTAGAGAACATCCCTTTGGCTATTTTGAAAAAAAAAAAGTCCAGTCAACAAGAGCTCAGAACATTTTTACAAGGCTGTCAGATAAATCTCTCTACGGAAGTTGCCGTGCTCACAAAAATCCAATGGAGCACAGCTTGGTAGCATACACCACATGGAGTCTTTCAGAGGATTAAACCCAAGTCTAGTTAAAATGTAAAGTTAGTTTTAGAAAATATGCAAAAAGTGATTATTTAAAAAATATTACAGGATCAAGAAGAATCAAATTATATTGGTCAACAAGTACAGATTAGTTTTTAAAAATAAGTATCTTATGATGCTTATACATGAACAGAGGATCATGAGTAAGAGGAAGGGAATTTGAACTATTCATGTTCAAAATAAATCATTATTTTCATGAGTGGAGTTGTATAAATTTTATTTTAATGCTCATAAGTATGCATTTTAATATGAAAGATTCAGCTAATACACAGTTCTTATGGATTATATTTTCAACCATGGGCAAATGGTGAGCCTTTAAAACTGTGCTCATTCATTGTACCTGCATAAAACTGAATTTGTGTGTTCAATATTCAGTCATCGTATGTACAAATGGGTCATAAGCCAATACCATTCACATGTACAAATGCAGGTACCTAGGCATTTTTGCAGTCATACCTGTTGTATCACATTACATATTTTGATTGCATATATATAAGATGATGTACCATTCATATATAATTAATAATATTTACTTGCAAGCAAATGGGATTCTAAGAGTAGGTACTTGTTTCTGAGTGTCATATTGCAAGTGGTACATACTACAGCACAGTACATTGGCAGAGAATCTGACAGTACGCAGTGCAAAAGTACATATTGTTCACAGTGTCACATCAATTACTTTAAAGAACAGATTTTTTGTTTTAAGTTATCTGTGACAGTTGTATCAGTTTGGAGGGTGATACTTCAAATAGAAGCACTGTGTTAAAAAAAGAACAGATTATCAACCAACCACCATATGTGCAGGATTCATGAGCCTCTATTCTAAATATTATGGTTTGCCGACCATGTAACTGAAATTTTACATGACTTTTCTTAAAATATTAATTGATTTCTTCCAATGAGCATTTTTTGGGGTAGGGATTGGGTTAAATGCATAGATTTTAATATACTGAAAACTGGTTAAAATAGCAAGTGTGTGAGTAATTTCTGTATACTTCTAGGGCAATATCTTGTACTAGCGTTGAACCATGTTTGTCTAATTCACTGGTCATTGTGCGTTACACATTCCTTTCTGTGACTCATCTATAGAGGATGCAATTCTCTTAGACTCTTCAATTCAAACAGTAGCATATCATGCCCTTGACTCTGGAGGACCACAGTTCAGTTCCTCATACGTTGATCAAGATGGCAGCTTCAAATTGGCAACTCCCACTGACATCTTTGACCGGAGAATGTGGCATTAGAAATGCAACTTACACCTTTCTCCCAAAAGCACAAAGGAGAGGCTGCTCTGAATTGTACTTACAAGCATAGGTGCCGACTCCATGGGTGCTCCAGAGCTGGAGCATCCAGGGGGAAAAATTAGTGGGTGCTCTGCCCCCACTGGCAGCCAAGATCCCCTCACCCCAAGCTCCAACTCCTCCTCATCCTCTGAGAGTGCCATGTCCCTGCTCCTGCACCTACCTCCCAGTGTTTCTTGCCTGGCCACTGCCAAACAGCTGTTTGACAGCGTTTGCATGCTCCGGGGGTTGGGATGGAAGGGCTGAGGAGTGGGAATGTGGCAGAGGCGGGGAAGAGGTGGGTCACAGTGGGGATATTAGGAAGGAGTTGGAATAGGGGCGGGGGGACAGAGTCAGGGCTGGGACTTTGAGGAAGGGGTTGGAATAGGGGGAGGGGCAGGGCCTCATGGAAGGGGTGGAGTGTGGATGGGGCCCCAGGAAGAGGGGGTGTCAAGCACCCACAGGAAGGAGGGGAAGTCAGTGCCTATGCATACAAGACCACAGTAAGTGAAGAAAAACTTCTGCTCTGATCCTGTAACTAAATCTTCGTGGTAAGACTCTGTACTTAGAGCGTCCCCGTTGATTTGAGGCCTTACTTTTCTCTATTTTAACTATGCAAAACAGCTGTTCAAAATAGAGGACAAATTTGTCCCCCAGAATGTCATGAAAACTTTTCTTGTCTTTTGACCAGCTTAACCAGGCAAGCAGAAATATAGAATCAGTTAAATTAGCATTTCTAAACTTCTGAGCCTCAGCTGAGGAAAATGACACTTATTGCTCCCTTCCCATGCAATCCCATTAAGTGCTGTTAAAAACCTACAGATTTTAGTTTAGACGTCTTCCACGTTCATCCCCCTCTACACACTTCGGTAGAGTTTCATAATATGACCCTTTCTCTCCTTTCTCATATGCTTTCATGAGATGTGAAATAGCTAACTGCTGATATTTAAAGTATTATCATTGGCATCTGACTAAGCACTCTTTGAAATGAATGCTGAAGTTCCGAACATAGACCCATGGTTTCAGGCTCCTTTCAAAATCAGGTAGATGTCCCTACATTGGTTACACTCTAAAATATTAAAGAACAATTGAGCAAATTTTCCATGTTATCCAACTAGTCCTTTGGACCTCCCCATATGAGCGCATCCCACACTTTGGGAAACACTGATTTAAATAATGATATTTATATTTACAGAAAAACAACCATCTAAAATCAAGATAAATTTGGTACATCACCTATATGTAAGAACGCAAGAACATAAGAATGGTTATACTGGGTCAGACCAATGGTCCATGTAGCCCAGGGTCCTGTCTTTCAACAGTGGCCATGCGAGACGCTTCAGAGGGAATGAACAGAACAGGGAAATCCATCCCCTTTTGTCCATTTCCACCTTCTGGCAATCAAAGGTTTAGGGACACCCAGAGCATGGGGCCATCGGGCTGCATCCCTGACCATCTATATATGTGGAATAAAAAGAAGGAATTTATTTTTATATTCCATTATTCTGGAACATTTCATGAGCACAGAAGTCACTACAATTAGCATAGCTCTAATGAAATCAATAGTTCTACACCAATTTACACCCCAATTTTATATTTTCCTTGATAAAAGACTTATGTATAGAGAGCAGCACTGAGTTCTGGAAGTTTTGCAGACTCTAATTTTGAAATCTACTTCTGTACATTGAGACAGGAAGAGGAAGAAGCCTGCACTCGCAGCTTTTTGCTTATGAGAACATCCCTTTAGTGATCTTTGTCTGCAACCCATGGGAGGCTGATTTCACTTGTGCTCTTGAAACACAGATCAAGCACTATTGCCAACACACCTTCTTTTCCTTTCAACAATTTCACAGGTTCAGATTCAGGATAAGAGCTATGTCTTCTGGCAGAATTACAGGAATAGCATCTTCCTTCCTTTCAAATTCTGTTTGCAATTGTTAAACCAAAAGGTCTAGGGACCTGAGATGTGGCAAAAACTATTATAAATGTGTGTCATTAACATCAGCTTCCTAAGTAACCAATTATAGGAAGAGAGTGCAAGGGAAGGAGGTGTAAGGAAAGAGGGAAGAAAGGACAAAATTACTGACAAACTTGGCAATTTATTTTAATGGATGGAAGTTAAACCAAATCTACCTTGACAATCTTTTGCTAGCAAACATAATTGTGCACAACTTGATGTTATTCCAGTTGTCTCTGAATCATATAAAGCAAAGAACCCATTGTGGGTTAGCTGACACGGGAGTGTTTAATCAGCCATACTTTAACTTTTTGAGATATGGGTCCAAGATTTGTCTAAGGTGCCAAGATAAAGGGAGACTATATAATATGGTGACTTGTACAAATTATTGTGAGCATTTCACTCCTCAGTTCTACACGTGTGGGACTAGGTTCTGTGCTGTGCCTTCTAAAATGCACACTGCAGAAAGTGGGGTTAGGTGGGGCAAAGGTGGCTTCATGCCACCATTGCACCCTACCATATTCTGGGTGCTATGGGGGCTGAAACAGTGCTCAAAATAAACTAGAGCAGCCTTACTAGATTCTGATAGGCTCTCCTGGACTTAATGCTCAACACATTGAAAATACACTCTCTCTCTCCACTTTCCACCCTTCGTCACAGGAAGCCTCCTATAATGGGGCTTCAAGGGGGCAGGTAAGGCCACTTATGTTGGTCCTACACTTCTGCATTGGGGAAATTTATTCTCCCCTGGCGACTCTTGTACAGAACAGTATATAGGGTCTGGAATAGCCCTTTGCTGTATGTAATCTTGAACCATATGCTACATGTGAAGTGTAGCTTTGTGGGTATTGAACTGAGTCCTAGTGGAGTTAGTCTAACACAAAATCCCATCTCTATTTGATATGATTGGCAGTCACTGCTTAGGAAAGGAAGATGTCAAATAGTAAGGTTGTTGCAAGTAAGGACTGTGGTACATTGGCAAAATAATGCTTGTCTAGCATATGCTCAGCTCTATCCAAATTCAACCACTCTCTCTAAAACACTAAAAATTATAAAATATGTTTGTTTTTTATTTACACAAGAAATAAGTTCTAGTGAATTGGAACTTCCTGCTTCTGGTGAGATAAGAGACTGCTGCTATTCCTGCTGCAGTTGGGTCAATATAGTTCCTGTTTTCACAGATCATCCAAAGATTTTCTGTGTCACTCTCAACATGTTTTCTAAGTAAGTTGGCAAAAGGATATTGTAAGCAAAGTGAAAAGCACAGTACAATGTACTATATAGTGCCATCTGCTGAAAAGTGAAGAGCTCCCACTCCCACTCCCACGTGTGCATTTTCCATTAATTTAAAAAAGAAACTCAAAATGGCATTATTACTGAATAGGCCCTATTCATCCTGCATACCCTGTTTAGAACCACTATCTCATCCAGTGGTGTGAACTTGAATGAGATAAAAAAAAGCACAAGTCATTGTATGTGTATGTGTATGTAATCCCCGAAGAAAGCTTTTGAAAGGAATATGTATGGAAAATGTTTGTAACACCAAGATTCACACTTCTTAAATGATATTGCACCTCCCTCCTAAGGTGATTTGAAGTTTTAGGCCCAGATACTGTGTACACACTATGAGTGCCTATGGAATTTACAGGTGCAGTTACCATTATTCATCAGGCCATTTGTTAGCATAATGACAAGTGCTTCTGTACCTCACCTGGAGTAATATTAATATTCACCTTTGTGGCAATGGCAGTAATCTTGTAGGTGCTATCACCCGCTTTTGTGATCTCCTTGTGGTGGATGTTCAGTTTTCTGTCATTTTTAGTAATTTTTGAGTTATTTGGTGAATGAGGTCATTGCCTTTATGAAAAGGCATTGAGAGTCCTTAATGTTGGTAGTTCCAGGTGTATATTAGTATACATCTGTGTGGACACACTTATTCTGGCATAAGAGGGGTATTTTTTGGTTTATCTTATTTTGATTCGGAACAATTTTAAGCTATTCCCCTCGCCCCTCCCCCAAGCCACTATTTATTATACTGTAATAAGAATGTCCACATGACAGTTATACTGGTTTATATATTACTACTACTGTGTTTTCTTTGCCTTTACCATGTCCCATCAATCTGGGTCTGTGCCTTTTGGTCTTCATCTCCAAGTATTCGTATCAAAGTACTCTTCCAAGTTGACATTAACCTTCTTCCTGTCGTCCTTCAGCATCTTGAACCACATTTTTCTAGCTCTTCCCTGTGGTCTTTGCCTTATAACTACTTTTTTGTGTAGTCTCTGACCAATGTATCCCACATCTCATTGTCTCATGTGACCAGGTCATCTCAGTCAATATTCCCTCAGCTTTACCATGTTGGGAGCTACTCGACTCATATCATTTCACTGTGTAGCCTAGCAGCTCTCATCTTACCTAGCATCTCATTACAGTACTATGAAGTAGCTGTTCTTCAGTCTTCCTTACTAGCCAGCATTCCAATCCATACATCATGGCTGGCCTAACCAGGATCTCAATAAACTAAAGAGCAAAGTGTATAGCATAGTCTTATCTTAGAAAATTTCTCTCAACTCCCTCCATTTAAACCAAGCACTCTTCCTATGGCTCCAACAGCCTCATCCACATTCCCATCATGGCTCAATGCTGAACCGAAGTATTTAAATTGTTGCACAGACTCTATACCATCTAGTTTTACTGGCTTCATGTTGTTTCTCTCAATGAAGCATCACATGTTTTCTATCTTTTGTCGGAAAATTTGTAAGCAATTTTCTTCAATGTAGCCCTTCATGGTTCTAGTCCCTTTCCAGTCTGTATTTATCTTAAAGGTATAGCAAGTATAACTATATTGGTATAATTGGTAATACTTTCTCCTACAGACATGCTCTAATACTCTGAAGTGCACCATTGCTAAAGTCCAGCTTATTCTGTAACAGACCACAGGAAGAGCCTCATCATTTTATCATATAAGACCTTAGAAAAACTTTAATGTTTATCACTGGTGAGGGTAACTAATTCTGACAATGTATTTCTTAATGAGTCATGGAAATAATATTTAACAAAAAGCAGCTCAAGGATTACAGCCAAAGTTTTGAGATGAGTATCATCCAGACGTCAGGTAAATACAGGAGTTTGCTTTTCTGGGAATTATGTGTTTGCACTCCTTTTGCTAATATCAGCCTTGCTATATCTTGCTGTTCTCCATTTGTCTCTTTGACTCTTTCTTCTTCTGATGTTTTATATCCTTTTATTTGTGTTTCATTGTGAAATTATTATTTTAATTTGCTGGCAGCCAAAATAATGTTTCTGTATCAAGTTAAGTAGTTGCAACTGATGAACGAGGGAGATGACCAAAGTCCAGGCCCAAACTAAGGCCATGGCCAAAATGTGGCTCTTATCAAAGGAGAATGTCTTGGAAAAAAATGGCACAAAAGACAAGTGAGTGATAAGATCCAACACAAAAAGAGAGATAACCACGTATAACTTCCTGAATTGTGATACATACGTCTTCAATCTTGCTTTCTTTAACATAAACATAACACCATAAGAACGGCTATATTGGGTCTGACCAATGATGCATCTAGTCCAGGATCCTGTCTTCTGACAGTGACAGGTGCCAGATGCTTCAGAGGGAATGAGAAGAACCGGCAACTTATCAAGTGATTCATCCCATCCCACCTTCTGGCAGTTAGAGGTTTAGGGACACCCAGAGCATGGGGCTGTGTGCCTGACCATCTTGGCTAATAGACATTGATGGACCTATCCTCCATGAATTTATACAACTCTTTTTTGAACCCCATTATATTTTTGGCCTTCACAACATCCATGGCTATGAATTCCACCAGTGGACTATGTGTTATGTGAAGTACTTCCTGCTGTCTGTTAATTTCATTGGGTGACCCTGGTTCTTGTGTTATGTGAAGGAGTAAATAACATTTCCTTATTCACTTTCTCCACGTCACTCATGATTTTATAGGCCTCTATCATATCCCCCCTCAGTTATCTCTTTTCCAAGCTGAACAGTGCCTGCCTTTTTAATCTCTCCTCATACGGAAGCTGTTCCCTGTCCCTAATCATTGACTGTTGCTCATCTCCATACTTTTCCAATTCTTATGTACCTTTTTTGAGATGTGGTGACCAGAAATGAATGAAGTACTCAAGATATAGGCATACCAATGATTTATATAATGGCATTATGACATTTTTTGGTCTTATTATCTATCCTTTTCTAATGGTTCCTAAGACAGTTTTCTTTTTTGACTGCTGCTGCACATTGAGCAAATGTTTTCAGTGAACTATCCACAATAATTCCAAGAATTCCTTGAATGATAACAATTAATTTAGATCCCATTATTTTGTATCTATAGTTGAAACTATATTTTCCAATGTACATTACTTCATATTTATCAACATTGAATTTTATCTGCCAGTTTATTGCCCAGTCACCCAGTTTTGTCAGATCCCTTTGTAATGCTTCACATTGGACTTAACTATCTTGAGTAATTTTCTATTGTCTGCAAACTTGGCCTCACTCTTTACCCCCTTTTCCAGATCATTTATAAGTATGTTGAACAGCACCATTCCAATATAAATCCTTGGGGAACCCTGCTGTTTACATCTCTTCACTGTGAAAACTGACCATTTATTCCCACTTTGTGTTTCCTATCTTTAAACCAGTTACTGATCCAGGAGAGGACCTTCCCTCTTAAACAAAGTAAGCTGTCATGGGATAAGAACCTTTGGTCAGGTCCACATGTTTGTAGACCCCCTCAAATAAATTTAATAGATTGGTGAGGCCTGATTTTCCTTTTTAAAGACTGTGTTGACTCTTCCAATCAGTACCTATAAGGGGAACAATTATTTAATAATGGGCTCTTCAATATATCAGAGAAAGATATAACAGGATCCAATGGCTGCAAGTTGAAGCTAGGCAAATTCAGACTGGAAATAAGGTGTAAATTTTTAACAGTAATTAATCAGTTGAACAATTTTCCAAGGGTCGTGGTGGATTCTCCATCACTGCCAATTTTTAAATCAAAATTAGATTTTTTTTTCTGAAAGTTCTGCTCTAGGATTTATTTTGGGGAAGTTCTTTGGCCTGTGTTTTACAGAAGGTCAGACTAGATGATCATAACAGTTCCTTCTGGCTTTGAAATCTCTGAACAGCCAATCAGACTGAAATATAACAACAGGACAGTATGTGAAATTTTGATGTTTCCTCTTCTAACCAAAACAAGGGAAAAAAAGTGCAATCAAAATAAGAAAAACAATGGGGGGAAATGTTATTTAAAATGTTTGAACTTTGAAAAAGTAACTGTTCAGATTTGGGGCCTGTTCTTACTTTAGCTAAACCAATTCACCAATTGTTCGTATACTAATATTCATAGATTCATAGACTCTAGGACTCGAAGGGACCTCAAGAGGTCATCGAGTCCAGTCCCCTGCCCTCATGGCAGGACCAAATACTGTCTAGACCATCCCTGATAGACATTTATCTAACCTACTCTTAAATATCTCCAGAGATGGAGATTCCACAACCTCCCTACCCAATTTATTCCAGTGTTTAACTACCCTGACAGTTAGGAACTTTTTCCTAATGTCCAATCTAAATCTCCCTTGCTGCTGTTTAAGCCCATTGCTTCTTGTTCTATCATTAGAGGCTAAGATGAACAAGTTTTCTCCCTCCTTCTGAAGACACCCTTTTAGATACCTGAAAACTGCTATCATGTCCCCTCTCAGTCTTCTCTTTTCCAAACTAAATAAACCCACTTCTTTCAGCCTTCCTTCATAGGTCATGTTCTCAAGACCTTTAATCATTCTTGTTGCTCTTCTCTGGACCCTCTCCAATTTCTCCACATCTTTCTTGAAATGCAGTGCCCAGAACTGGACACAATACTCCAGTTGAGGCCTAACCAGTGCAGAGTAGAGCGGAAGAATGACTTCTCGTGTCTTGCTTACAACACACCTGTTAATGCATCCCAGAATCACGTTTGCTGTTTTTGCAACAGTATCACACTGTTGACTCATATTTAGCTTGTGGTCCACTATGACCCCTAGATCTCTTTCTGCCATACTCCTTCCTAGACAATCTCTTCCCATTCTGTATGTGATAATAGTAATATTAATTATTACTATTATTAATCCTTTTTATTATTAATTAAAAGTATACTTAAGTGTGTGTTACTTTATGGGTGAAATTCTGATTTCTGGAAAATTCCCATGACTCCAGTGAGACCAGGATTTCACCCCTTATGTTTGATAGTCCAAAAGCTAAACTCTAATGCCGTATAGTACCATGTGAATAAATATTTAGCTGGATATAGATTGATAATGATGACACATCATAAAAGGTTACAGATGCTTTAATAGATCCTTGGATTCAAAATCTTAGTTACAGTACATATTTTGATATAAATGATGCCTTTCTTAATTATATTTCTCTTAATACTGTTGTCTATTTGTCTCATTTTTAAGAGTATGTTGAAAGTTTATTTATTTTTCCAAATAGTTTAAGTGTTGTGTGACCTTTCACCTTTCACTTTTGCATTTCATTTCACATCTTTAAATCTTCTGAGCACTGATTCACACATCTAAATCTCCTGCAAACGTAGGCGTAAAATGCATTGTTCCTATCAGAAGGGAAACTTTACTTTTATAAAATGTGAACAGCTGTGCAAAATACTGACAATGTTAGCATTAACATCAAGAACAAAAGTAGAGGTTTTTTTTCCGTTAAGTCCCAACATTTTTTTTTAAGTTGAACCTTCCAAAGTCTGACAAGCAAACAAAGGGAGAAGAAAAGAAAGGAGGAAATTATATCTTCATGTAACAGAAAAAGAGTAAAATTTCTTTCATATTTCATTATGGATTATGTCTTGCGTTTTCCAGAGAGTATTATTTTTCTAAATATATGCACTAAGTTTTAAATTAATTAACTTTTTATTATTGTTGTTTTGCTTTCCTCAGTTTGTTCATCAATACATGGAAAAGTTAACAAAAGAGGGCAAAAAGGATTCTGAATGTGTATTTCTAAAAAAGAGTCACAGTTAACACTGAGGGAACACATGAGATTTTTGTAGATGGATTTTAGCTTAAACTGTTTATAGTCTGAGACACATTCTTATGAAACAAATATAAAGAGCATCTTAATCTGTGATTGGACAAAAGGATGCTGGAGGGCAAGACTGAGCTGCCTTCTGTGGGTCTCAAAGGAAAATTAGGTGTTCAATTATCCCACCCCAAATATTTATTTTATTAATATTTGTTTTCTGTGTTGGTATACAAATTTCTAATTCTTTCTCCTTTATATCCTCTGTTCATGTACATTTTTCAGTATTCCCTTCCCAAAATAAACACACGACTGGAGGACCAAAGGAAATTTCCTCACAAAACATTGCAAGAAATGTTATGTACATTGGAAGCAAATTCTAATAAGTGCAGAAGATATATCATTAGGGCAACGTCAGTGTGATTAACCCAATTTACGAGGACAACACATAACACATAGAACCCCTTTCTATTACCACCATTAATTACATGGTAGCCACATTGAGAAAATTACCCAGGTGCAACTAACCAGTTCACGTGAAGGAGCCAGAAACTGGAAAAAATATTTCCTCTTTTCTTTACATTTTCTTTGCCCTACCCAAACAGCCTTCCCTCTAAAAATTGCGCTACTCCACAGTTCCTTCAGAATTTGAATCTCCTACTTGTGTCTCCTGTTTATTTTCGTTTTCTGACTGTAAATATACTGATACACTTCAAAAGCCTTTCAGGTGGTAAGAGAGGCATTAATGTTGCTTTATGTGGGCAAGCAATGGATAAGAAAACTAAACGGCTGTAGGAGCTCTCAGACATCAGTGATGTTGCAAGGTCACATGCAGTGGAATATAAATACAGCTAAACAATTTGGTGCAAATGCAAGCCAAGGGCAAGCCCAAGAAGCAGTGAAAGGCAATAGGTTTCCCTGCTCTCCTGCAAAACAACATGCCTGAAGGAGAAACAACTCCTTGAAAAGAACTGGATGTATCTAAACGAATAATCGATGGAGTTTAGCATTCCTTTTATAGTTTCTGCAGGCTTGTGATATGTTCAATAAAATAAAAGTAATTGATATTTCTGGTTGACTTTGTGTGCAAGACCAGAGGCTTTTACAGAAAATGGGTGAAGATGAAATTTTAGGAAGTTTTTATATCGTGACCTGAATCAAAACTATGTATTATGGATAAATGCTTATCTTCCACCATGCAAAATATTTAACACTTAAGGTAAACATGGAAAAAAAAGTATCAGAGGGTAGCCGTGTTAGTCTGGATCTGTAAAAGCAGCAAAGAATCCTGTGGCACCTTATAGACTAACAGACGTTTTGGAGCATGAGCTTTCGTGGGTGAATACCCACTTCCTCAGATGCATCTGAGGAAGTGGGTATTCACCCACGAAAGCTCATGCTCCAAAACGTCTGTTAGTCTATAAGGTGCCACAGGATTCTTTGCTGCTTTTATGGAAAAAAAAGTGTATTTAAAATTGTCTGCTGTGACATTATCCAGGGTACAAGCTGGACTGATGAGTAGCTGTGTCTCCTTGATTTTCCTACCTGGGGTACCTTTTACCCCGCTTCACTGTGAGAATAAACACTCCTGGTCTGTTCACACGCAGCCTCCAGACATGTAAATCACTCCCAGATATACTATATGAGTGCTAATGTCAGCCACTCATAAATTACACTGCAGGGCAACACCAGCAAACTGCCAGTCCCAGACTTTCCCCCTGAAATGTGCATCTTCTATTGCCCACAACCCACCAGGACAATACAAGCTCATATTAAGTCCATCATTTATTTATAGAAAATGATATGCACAAATCTTGTTATCCCAAACAAAGTTTCCCAAGCACTTCAATCCAAACATACTGGTTTAGATAAAGCCATAAAACAATTATTAACTACAGAAAGATAGAGTTTAGTTGACTATAAGTAATGAGGCATATAAGTCAGAATTGGTTACAAAGAACTAAAAGCTAAAACACAACTAGCACCTAACTTAACAAGCTAAGTGAATACTCATAGACTCTAGGGCTGGAAAGGACCTCGAGAGGTCATCGAGTCCAGTCCCCTGCCCTCATGGCAGGACCAAATACTGTATAGACCATCCCTAATAGACATTTATCTAACCTACTCTTAAATACCTCCAGAGATGGAGATTCCACAACTTCCCTAGGCAATCTATTCCAGTGTTTAACTACCCTGACAGTTAGGAACTTTTTCCTAATGTCCAACCTAAATCTCCCTTGCTGCAGTTTATGCCCATTGCTTCTTGTTCTATTATTGGAGGCTAAGGCGAACAAGTTTTCTCCCTCCTCCGGATGACACCCTTTTAGATACCTGAAAACTGCTATCATGTCCCCTCTCAGTCTTCTCTTTTCCAAACTAAACAAACCCACTTCTTTCAGCCTTCCTTCATAGGTCATGTTCTCAAGACCTTTAATCATTCTTGTTGCTCTTCTCTGGACCCTCTCCAATTTCTCCACATCTTTCTTGAAATGCGGTGCCCAGAACTGGACACAATACTCCAGTTGAGGCCTAACCAGCGCAGAGTAAAGCGGAACACAAAGCAAAGATCTCTCTCACCACATGTTCCAGCAGTCTTACTGGCTGAACCTCATTCAATCAGGATCTCCTCCCCGTCCAGTGCTGATTCCTTTGTTGTTTGGGTGTTGATGATGCTGTGCGTGAGTAGAGAACAAGGGAGAGATGATTTAGGGCATCTCCTCTCTCCTCTTACAGACCTTTCTCTAGCACAAGTATCATCTCTAGCTGATGTTCAGGAGGCATGTATTTTACCAGGACAATAATGATCAGCAAATCATGAGTTTTCAAATGATACCTTACACAGTATGCTTTGTACAAAATTTAACCTAGTCTTGCAAAAGGAGTGAACGTAGGGGTACAGATTGTCACACCTACATACCATAATTCCCTGATTGCTCTTCTGTGCAAAAGCATTGCATTCTGAGACATATGGGTGTCTGCATGGCCCTGGGGTTAATAATGGGATACATAGCCCTTCCTCTAGTACAGTAACTTAAAATCCAGCAATGCCAATAGTGAGACAAATATCATTACTATCACGGATATCTGTGGAGAGGTGCAGGGCCTGGGACATAGGTGCTGAGTTTCTAATCTGCTGGGGAGGTGCTCCCCTGCCATCTCCACCCAGGCCTCGCCCCCACTTCACGCCTTCCCCCAAAGCCTGATTCTCATTTGCTCCTGGTAAAAGCAAGATAATGTCATAAAACTCTCAGGTATTCATCACCACTTGCTGGCCAGAAGAAGTACAATTGAAGCATCTGGACTGGAGTAGATAACCACAGTGATAGTGGAGGGACCTGTTGGATGTTTCATCACATTCTCTTTCAAAGGAAAGTTAACTGACTATTTAGCCAGTTAATCTGATTGGATTTATATGCTTTATAACGTGATATAAAATTGCACTTTGAGGTAAACTCTGACTGCATGATCATAGACAGGGTCATAGCAATGTGAGATGGGAAAAAGACCTTGACATTCGGTTTACCTCACTTCCAGTCAGTTTTGCTTTAAGGATTGAACTCAGAGTTATTTGTTAGTTCTCCTTTCATATCTAGTTCTAAATGTTGCAAATGATGGGTCATCAGTTACTTCCTTTGGAAAACTATTCCAAGGTCCAGTGGGTCTTGTGATGCTGGATGGGCCATACATGGTTTATACTTCCCAAGGAAAGAATTCTAGGTAGAGTATGTGCCCTCCTAGCTTGAAAACACCCAGCACAATCACATACCTAATGCCCCCTCCCACTAAGAACCCAAAAGAAAAGGGGCGAGGGGGAGAAGGCTAGCTGCCTCTGTTTGTAATACATTGCATTCCAGCTGATCTCAGGTAGGTGGGTTGGCATTGCCCTGTGTCTCAAAAACAAACCAGAGATCTTATACAGTTGTACATTTTACAAGATGCTGCCTGCATTCCATCCAAGATCAGAACTGAGTCTTTACTTCACAATCTTCACTTGAGGTAATTCATGAGACGTCTACATATACGCACTGTGCATATGTGTGTGCGCACGTGCGTGCACACACACACACACGCACACAATGTCTTTAAAATTATTTTTGGACAAAGCCCATTGTACTTTCTGATCATTTTCAGAATATCTTTTCTTATGTACAGATTACATCAGGAGGCGCTCAGGACATATTACAGAGTTCCTTTACACAGCCTGTTCTCCTCTGAATCTTTATCAGTGGAAAAGCTGCAGGCAACAAAAACAAGATAGTCTCTGACTGTTTGATTTTTACTTGAGAGGAAGCTTAGGCCATATCCAGGAAAATAAATTTTCTCAAACCTAGATGGCACAAATTTTCCCTGGGAAGATGATGCATACTAATTTTTGAAGTGGATAATAAATATACTCTGTTACTAATGCATTCCATTTTATTAGCTAGATCAATATTGCTGTAATTTCCAGCCATTAGCATCTCATTGCTGTATAGTTCATAAAAATATTTACATTAACACTGATCAAAATTGCAACAGTATGTATTAAAATATGAATGACATATAATCAGAATTTTCTTTCTCTACTGCCTCCAGTTATTTGTGACCCCAGATATGAAGTTCAAGTTTACACTTAATAGCACAATTATGTAAATCTGTAATTCTAACACTGAGTTACAGCTGGTAATGATCAATAATTATATTTATGTATGATGTGAACTTAATACTGCCACCATAGATTAATGTAAACAACAAAATTATTTCTGCAGTCAAGAGCTAACAAATCATCATAAACAAAGAGAACTAAAACAATCTCTTCAGAGCTTAATTCCTTCAGCATAGTAAAGAGATTTTTTATTTCCAATGAATGTAAAAAGCAGTGATTAAAGAAAACATATCTCTACAAAAATTTTTACAATGGCTAAATCTTTTACTATACTTTTTAAAAAAAAATCTTTGAAACAGAGTTTGATGAAAAGAAAAATTTCTCTGAAAAAATGTGGATAATAATTGTGTTACAGGAGTTCCGGGGAAAAATAACCCCTGAGGAAAAAGCAGATTAATAAAATAAAACAAACAGTGTGGGGTAATCAAACACATCCAATATTTCATAACTTCTAAGCTCTCTGCCTTTAAAAGTTCACTCACCTTAATATTGCTGTCTATTGAAAAACACAACTGGGAACTGTATAGTGAAGACAGTAATCCTTGAAGTAACTCTGTTGACTTTCATGGCATTACACCAAGGATGAATTTGACACCGTACACCCATACAAAGAACTGTTCTCAAAACTGCAACACTGAAATTCCGAAACTGTCTTCCTTTCAAAGAGAAACAGCTCTATGTTTTTCCATTATATCCTTAAAATATTTAGCTAATTCATACCTGAATCTGCATGAGTGTGCTACAGAAAGTGTGAAGGAATCCCTTTTCCTGAACCAATCCTGTGCAAGAAGACATCATAAATGAGGCTTTACACTTCCCAAAGCACTCAGAGGACTTGCTAATGTTTAGCACCTCAGAGATGTGTTGGGGTGGGATGGCAACCATGACCTTGGCTCCTCTGCATACTAGCTAGCACTGTCACTTCAACGTTGGGATGAGTGCATGTTACCTCTTTCCTCAGGTGTATCAAGTGCACTTGGAAGCATCTCTCTAGCCGTGTTGATTGGTGCATTCACTCCTCACTTTCAGTCTCGGTTCAGAACTTTGGAGACGTAGAAGAGCCCATTAAAAAAGGATGTCAGTGACTAATTATGAGTTTTCATATTGATAAGCCCAGAAAGCAGAAACTGAGGAAGAATGGTCTCACTAAATGCAGAACCATTATTAAGGTCTTCTTATCCGAATTGAGTTCAAGGGCTTAATTTTCAAAAATGGGGCATCATAGTGATATAGAGAATGTATATATAGAGTTGTACTTGGAAACCCACATGGTGGCATGCAATTACCATGCCTATTTTGGGCAAGGACAAACATGTTCTGAGTGTGCAAACTGGGCTCCATTTTTTTTTAAATTTATCCCAGTCTCTCTTACACCAAAGGCCTGATCCAAAACCCACAAGTGACTTCACTGACTTCAGTGGGGTTTGGAGCGGGCCTTAAATCATGTTCCCTAACAGTTCCTTCCTTTGAATACCTTCTTTTTTCTATTTATTTATTTTATTATTTTTGTCACAGCAAATTTTTGTTTACAGGTTCCTGTAAAAAGCATAGGGAGCAGCTGAATTTGGCTGAAAAGCTTTGCTTACAGGCCTGAAATAAATAAGACCATTAGTACAGAAGAAGGCATATTCCACAAAGCTCAAAGGGAACATCAGTTGAATGGAGAGTGAATGCCTATTGTTTGATAATAGATTTTGTTGATTTTTTAGAAAACACATAGGAAAGAAGGGGAGAGCATGTTATCATGCTAATTCTGTCAAATAATTTCAGTGGTAACTAATTAAAAAAAAATAAATGAAATAATATATTTGTCTAGTAATGGCCATCTAATTGGCACTTGAACAACTGAAGAAAGCTGCCCAGTTTACTATTGTTTTTTTTGGTTTGTAGTCAGACAGTACCATATAGTGGGTGGATGGTTGGCACATGAGTTTTGATTTCATTTTTTAATCAGTTAATTTCTGCAAGATGCTGCAGAGATTACAAGATTAAGAACTGAGCTTGCTAAGGTTTTTAAATCTCTGGACTAGTGGGGAGAATTCAGAGGCTGTAAAATTGTTTAGACAACGTAGGTGTGCACTCTGGAAAAATTTCAACGTCACATTTTGAAAAAGGTAACAGCCTTTAATTTCATTCTTCTTTTTACTTTCCCTCCTTTTTCTTTGTAATGTTTCCTTTTAAATTAGTTTCTGGTTGAGGATAGCTCTCGGCAGGACCAGAGCTAGGGGTTTGAGCGCCATACGCGCCCAGCCATTTCGCTGCCCCGCGCGCTGGTCCTCCGGCTCCGGTGGAGCTGCCGCAGTCCTGCCTGCGGATGGTCGGCTGCTCCCGCGGCTCCAGTGGAGCTGCTGCAGTCGTGCCTGAGGGAGGTCCACCACAGCTGCACGAGCAGCCGACAGTCCGCAGGCACGACTGCGGCAGCTCCACCAGAGCCACCTGCCATCCCCTCTGGCAAAATGCCGCTCCCTAATAATGCTGGCGCCCTAGGTGATTGCCTAAGCCGCCTAAATGCAAGCGCTGGCCCTGGCTCTCGGTAAATAGCTGTGAACCATTTGAAGAAAAATAGCCCTAAAACTAATCAAATTGTGAATCATGATGAACAAAAAACAAAACTAAATTAGAACCTGAACCCAGAGAAACAAATTCTAAAACCTAAATCAAGTCTTAAAACATTTACCTAAAAATATTGAAAATAATTGTAACCTAACCACAGAGCCTTCAGGATAAACTTAAAGCAGATCCTAATCTTGTAAGAAGAAAGGCAACCTATAGAAACAATGAAAGAAAAGACAGAATGAACTTTTGAGTGGAAGTCTCTATAATGCTTTATTAACCTGCATTAGTGTACTAATTCCTAATATAACCAATGCAGCTGTAATAGCATCTCTCTAACACTGTTGTGTGTTTAGGGTGCAATTATCTGTTCCCAGCTGCATAACCACAAAAGGCCCTACGTTTCCATTAGGTCAGGCTCCTCAGAAGTAAGGTCCATGCAAAGCAGTTCTGTAATTCCCCTGCACACCATATATGGGAGCTCCACAGCAAATCTCTATAGAAATACAGCACCCTTCCGCAGGAGTGGGAAAGGAAGACCAGTGGGTCCACAAACTGTGTCAATCAAAAAAGCATATGAGTGTTGAGACACAGGCCAGGTCTACTACACCATCATATCAGATAGCAGCAACCATGGTACGGCTTTGAAGCTTCTAACCTTTGATTTATGTGGTTTAAAATTAGCAGTTTAAAAATCAGGAATAAAACCAAACTGAATTATTTAAGGTTCAAGCCTCCAGGGAGGGTACAGATCATTTCATTTAGTGGAGGACTGTGAATGACACAGTGGGAGATAAAATTAAAGACTTTATTTTATATTAAATAGTTAATTAAACAAACCAGCATTACAATATAACCATACACTGCATTTTTACTCACATTCTAAGACAAAATGATGCATCCAGGGGTGATTGGTCCTTGGATGAGAAGTAACTGTAGCAGTAACTGACGGAAGGGCATACCTAATCTAAAATTAGCCTTCTACCCTTTTTATAATTATAACACCACCCCCTTAATTAATTAGCATTAAACCTGCCTTTTAAAGTATCTACATTTCCTCTACATACTTAAAAAACCTGCCTTTTAAGGTATCTACATTTCCTCTACATACTTAATATACCTTCTACCCCCTCACTGGGTAGTTAACATTAAGCATCTTCTTAATTAAGGTCAAAGTAAATGTCATACCAATACCAATATACATAGCGTTCTCCCAAAATATTCACATTACATCTAAAACTCTTGTTAAAACATGTTAGAAACAAATATTTTTACAACATAACCTGGGGTTATGTCCTAACTTGCCTCTGAATTGTCTCACTTCACTTTATTCATATATTACCAGGCCTTGCTTGACTATCGTCAAGCCTTCTTTTAGGAAATAGAATTTTGGACCTACTTAAATTTCAACACATTTCTATATAACATAAGCAAACATCACTTCTATAGGATACAACTATTACAACAGGATGGAACTGGAGATCCATATATTAAACATATAAATGAATGATGGCCTGATTTTTGGACAGACTGTTCCACTTGAAGTTCCAGTAATGATTTCTCATTCATTTAGTGAATGCAGAGTCAAAGGATAAATCACAGAAGCTGCATGTGATGGGAGATACTGAATTAGAGTTTATAACAATGACCATTGAAATTGAATTTGAAAGAAATAACCTGAATGCAGTTTTACAGAAATGTAAAAAAAATGGATTTTGTAGATTGGGCAAGTGCCCTTTTTGATGAGGAAACTTTCAGGTGCATCATACTTACCATTTCCTTTGGCAGCTAGTGTTTCCTTTGCTTGCTATTTGCTAGTTTTGTTACACCAGAAGAGTCCCAGAAGAACATAGCAGAGAAAGAATAGTTGGTGCTAGTACCTACATCCATGATGTCTTAATCTAGGATAAAGGCAAAGGAAAAAAAAATGTTAGACTAAGAAAAGTTCTGACTGTGCCAAGCAAATAAGGTTTTAATGGTAGCAGTGTAAAATACCATACAGTCAAACTAAAGCTAAAATATTAGAGAATATATACTACTGAAGAATTAATGCTAAAGCAGAGACTATCATGAAAATATCATGAAGATATAATAAACAGGAACTATAGAGATTCCTGAGAGGTTGCCTATTTTCCCAAATACTTGCATCTATGCCCCCAAGAACTACTCTACTTAGCCATTGCCAAAAGTCTGATTGCCAACATGACATGTCCCTCACTGAAACAACAGAAAAGCTAGAGTAATCATTTAGCTTTTAGTTTGCATTATTTGATTAAAAATAACAACATTCAAACAAAATGCCTCCAAGAGTATAGTAGGTGCTGCTTTATTACAGAATGCTGATCCAATTGCTTTCTGTTTTCAGAGTAACAATTCAAACAGAAAAAAAAACGCTATATCAAATTAGGAGGAGCTATGGTAGGAGTGTGTGGGAGGGGTGGACATCAGGGAATATTTCTTCCAACTCAAACATGATAAAGATTTTTAGTGTATCAGCTTAATTCATACCTGTAGATACCACATTAATGAAAGGCACCATGAATGTTCATTAGGTTAACTCTTCCAAATATTAAAGATCTCAAATTGCTCATTGTCACACAACCATCTCTAGTGGGTTTATGTTGGCCAGAATTCTGGCCAACATAACCCTGCTTTAAACTCCACCAGCTGCTAATATTCCTCAAAGGGCTGTTCTCCATCTAGGGATGGCTGAAGCACAAAACTTTGGCCACATCCCCACCAGTCTCCCTAGGGCTGCTTGGGACTCCCCCACGCTGGAAGAATCCCTGTTTGGTGAGAAAGAGGCAGTTTGCATTCTCTTGATGCATCCTAAGTGTCACAAAGGGAGCAGAATGGACTAGATATTCTGGCCTCTATTATATATGGTATTTGAGTATGAAAGGTGTCACCAATAACTGAAGTATATCATTTATGATAATATAATAATGGACCATTAAACTTCAGAGACATTTCCTAGAAAATATTGGGAGGAACTTCTAAAACACAAAGATTGGGGTTGAGATTACAGAGGTACCATTTTAATCTAAACCACATGCTGAATAGTACAGTCATTGTGGTAGATGCACTATCTAGGGCACATTTACCAGAAGCAGAGATTAATATGGCTCATGATATGGAATACAAGTGCATATGTTTACTGAAAATTTTCCAACCTCTTCTGATAAACTACTGAAACAGATACAAGAAACTTGTGAAGATGCAGAACTACAAGTAATGAAAAGGATGATACTTAACGGCTAGCCAGAGGAAAAAGAGAGAATTCACAATCCTGAGTTCATTATTATTGGTCTGATTTTGATGATTTAATGGTTGTGGAGGATGTGACTCTACGAAACATGTCACATTCATGAAGGGCATCAGGGTATGGAATTATTTAAAAGGAGAGCTAGAGAAACCTTTAACTGCTCTGGTATCAAAACAGATATTACCAATATGGTTTTGAAACTATCATTATGTCAAATGTATTGATCACTACAGCCTAAGAACAATCCTCACAACAAACCAGAAAATAATTGGCAAAATGTGTGACCTCTTAATATAATCCCGAGACATGGAATTCCTATTCGGGTGCTTCATGATCATGGCTAACAATATTCATAGTTTCTAAGGCTAGAAGGAACCACTGTGATCATCTAGTCTGACGAATATTGATTTAAAAATTGTCTGTGATGGAGAATCCAACAGAGAATTCAAAGCACTGGAATTTTGATCATATTACAAATAGTTCAAAATATGCCAGGTCAAATGGAATACCAGAAAGAAATGTTCAAAGTTTTGGTACCCAAGGAAACGAGGAGGACAAATCACTATCTGTATTGGCAACACTTGTGTATAGAAATACACTGTGAGGCTAGTCTGGAATCTCTCAATAAATTGCTAGTGGGTAAATATCTGAAAAAGAAGATTGCCAGTTAAAGGAAATGTACTTAACTCAAACAACAATGGATTTATTAAGATAATGACAGCTCATAAAAATGAAGCAGAAAATATATTATGACAAGACAGCAAAGTTGCTCCTTCCTTTTGAATGCTCATGAGCAGGTAAAAGCATGACAAAGAGGCAAATAGGAAATCTGCTCAAGTCCTGGTCAAAGAAAATGCTTCCAGTGTTAACACAGTACAGCTATCTAATGGCCATGAGTTCAGAAGGAATCAGAAATACATCTTGAAGCCTCTACATAAATGGTACATACAAAATATCACTGCTTTGATGGACTACGTCAACAAGAAAGAGAGAGAGCTGATGTGAATGGTAACAAAACAGATCAAGTACTTAGTAGCTATAACTGGTCCTGTGTGGAAGGTGCAAGGATAATTTTTATCTTCAGCCTCTCACATTACCACATAACGACCAGCTATAATCTCCATTAAGAATGATGGCACAACTCCCAGCTGGCTCTGCCAAAAGACTGCAGGGAGATGTGGAGTGAAAATGGGGCCATGGCATGCTGCACTCTTTCAAAGAGTGGCAGATTTGCTACCTCCTATTAAGCACATACAAGGAGCCCTTGGAGGAATTATGGCTGAGTCAGGGGCTTTGGCTTTATCCTGGTCCCTGTGAACTCTTCAAGAATGCAGGTCATGGTTTAAAGCCATAATCTAGCCCACAGTTATTAATGATGTTAGCTGGTAGAAGGAGATTGCTGCCCAAACTGGCTTACTATAATTTCCCATTTCAGTATTGTTACAATATACAATGTACAAAATGTTAATGATTAGAGACATAAATATGTGTGTCTGTTACAGCACGTTTTTGGAATGGAAGTAAAATAGTAATATGATTCCAGATCTTACTTTAGTTCTGGTAGAGCTATTAGACTGAGCTACAAGGGGGGAAGATGTCTACTACACTTGTTACAGAACTCTGAAAATACAGAAGGACACAACTTGGTTGCCTTCTAAATATTACTCCAGAAGAGTTTATCTCCTTAAAACACACACTGAGGACGTATTGAGTATGATTTCTCCCTTAGCCCAATGCCATCTTTCCTATCTGAAGGGCAGAGCTTCCTGCAGGTTATTCTGGTATTTGCTGTTCTCAGAGACTTGTGATGATCAGGCACGTCTGCCAGGAAATGGACTACAACTTCATTAAATCCTTCACAATGCAGTTTTAGTATTGTACTAATTTACTAGCTTTTAAAAGGAAATACCTTCCAAGCTGCTGAAACTGTTTCTTCCAAGCTTCTCTCTTCGAAGTGTGAAGTTTCAAAAAAGAGAGGCATAGAGATGAGACATACCCTTCATATTTCCCACAAAATGAATGGAAGTTGAAGGTCAGAATCCTACAGCTCTCCTTGAAATTTTGCTGTGTGCACCCTCTTATTTCCAGCCACACTGGTAGTTGACATTTACACCTACATTTCAGAAGAGTACATGGGATTTTGACATATAACTTCTATTAATTTTGTGAAGGGGGCAGGGGCAGGAAATGTACCTAAAACCCTGGATTTCAGTGAGCAGCTGTAGCATCTAAAAGCTAGTGGTCATAACTTGCAGATGATTCAGTAAGCAATATTGGTCTCAATTTGTGCAGATTCACAGCCAAGTAGTCAATTAAACTGAACCTGAAAACTCAAAGGGAAACCACTTTTTGTATCAAAATCATGTAATATAGCACACCTTCTGGATGAAATCATATTTCAGGATCTGCTTTCCCAACGGACCCTATTTAGAAATAGTTGTGACAATTCAAGTTTCACTTCATAAGTCTCACAACCCCATATAGTAATCCCAACTGAAAATGAGACAAATTGGTCCAATGACTATTTTAACAGAAAATTGATTAATCTCTCTCTCTCTCTCCTCTGCTAGTTTTTATAGCTGCTGACCTTCCAGTGACCCTAAAGGTCAAAACTTAACCTTTTAAAATGTGTTTTAAAGAAGGTAATTCTTCAATTCTTAAGGTCCATCCTCTAGGGATTCTTGACTGGTTAGCCATGACAGTAGTCCGCCACTCGCTGGAACCTTCCCCTCAGTGCCCACTGTTCATATTCAGCTGTGGCAGGCATATCCCCTGTAGTAGTCATGGCTCCAGAGGAATCACTAGAACATGAAACTCCAGTCAGTCAGTTCACTTGCACTGACTTTTTTCATTGGCCAGTTTCAAAATGCCTTATCTAGTGTTCACTGAGACATTCCTGTGCAAAACGGACCATGAGCCAGGGGGACCCATGAGTTAGCTACAGCAGCTAGGATTAAAAGATACTAGAGGAGATAAAAGCAACAAGACAATCTGGGCCTATGCTGAACCAACTGAGTGAACCTTTCCTTTTATGGAGTTCGGAGACACTTCAAAGCAGAGGAGATCAAAACTCACTAGGAAACATTTAGTGTGCAGCAACAGGGTCCACAGACAGTGTGCAGTGTGCAGCTTTCTAAAGCATTGCTCAAGATTTCCTTATAACTGTTTTAACTCCAGTCTTGCCAGACCAACTATGAAATATTACAGTTGGCACCTATTATTGTTGATAATATAGCACCTACTAGCTAAATGCTAAAATGCCAACCTTATTATCACTACCAAATTATTTGTAATGATTATGTATGAAATAGCATATGTTATCCATTAGACTATTTTAAAAAAATTAAATCTTAGTTCATCTTTTCCAAAACACACCCCTACTGTCCAATGCATTTCACATCAATATCTGAAATTTCTACTGCAGCTCTGATACCATCATTTTAAGGTTGTCAGACACTCAAACAATAACTGGAATGCAGGAAATCAGCTGGAAAAATTATATATTTTTCAGCGTTGTGCTGAAAACTGATAACAAAGTATATATTTATTGCTTTAAAAACAAGTGATGATTATTTTGTTTTGCTTTCTTCTGTTTCCTAGACACAATATCCAATCTTGCCATTCCCCATCACTTTAGAATTATGTTATGTATATTATTATGGTGTTTTGTGGAGGGGATTGTCAGTATTTGTGTATAAGTAAACTCAGACTTTCAAGGGTTTATAAATTAGCTAAAAACTTTTCACTCTGTTCTGAAACTTGGAAAACAAGGACTTGTCCAAAAAGCAATAGCTTTTATTTACATTAAACAGAATTCAAATCAATTATTGTTGAGCACCATTGTTATTTTTTACCTCATACAAGTTTTCCTTGGCTAAATTGTGACTTGATCAACATATCTTCATAGAGGAGTGAGGATGGGGGTAAGAACCCCGTTTTGCACAGACTCCTCGAACTTTGAGTTCTAGTGGCAGCTGGGCCAACATATGAGACTGCCATAATTTGCTGGTACTATATGACACCAGCAAACGACAACTTTCCTGGAGCAAAATGAAAGCGAAGAGTTAACAGAATTATCTGAGGCATTATGACTTCCAGAACTACTTATGGAGTGGTGCAGCTTTGCATTTTTTAAATGTACACTCAACAATTTAACTTTATATCAAATTCCTGGCCTTCACACTCTGCCCTCATTTCCTGTCTGAAGGCATTTTGCATCCACTTTGCACAAGTGTAACTTACTACACAAAGGGGAGAGCAGTAGAGAATTAGACTAAATCTGTTATGAGATATAAACAGCATCATCCAGAGCGTTCTCTACTCGCTTTTACCTGCCATAAAAGACAAAGATCAGAGGTGGCTTCGTTTGTCATTAATGCCTCTATGACTAGTACTTGCATGGAAAAGTTATGTGTTGCGCAATTTTGCTGCCTTGGTATCAGAGAAGTGAGATATTTTTGCCTCCTTCCCAGAAGTGGCACAAGTCCATAAGAATTCCTTCTGCTGGGGTCTATGTATATTAGAAAAGTATTTTATATTCACTTCAGATGCACTCTGCATAGCTATGTACATAACGTGTCAGACAGGAAAGAATCAGGCCTATTGTCAATAGATCCTTTGAAGAGGGAAATCAATTACCAGAAAACAATAGTCCAAACCATCTCTCAATGCTGGTTACCTTACAAACTTCTGCATTGTGTGCAACCTCCCTTTTTAAACTGAGAAGATATTAAAAAAACAGCATGTAATGCTCTTTGTCAGCTGCCCATTTCCTGTATTCCTCTTAGGCCAGGTCCACACTACAGCGTTAAATCGATTTAAACAGCGTTAAATCGATTTAATGCTGTAACTGTCCACACTACAAGGCACTTAAAATCGATTTTAAGGGGTCTTAAAATCGATTTCTGTACTCCAGCTAAACGAAAGGAGTAACCCTAAAATCGATATTACTAAATCGATTTAGGGTTAGTGTGGACGGATATCAAAGTTATTGGTCCTATTCTTTTACTGAGCTACCCAGAGTGCACCGCTCTGGAAATCGATGGTACCCTGTGACCATGGATGCACACCACCGAAGTAATGTGCCCTAGTGTGGACGCGTAAAATCGATTTTATAAAACCTGTTTTATAAAATCGATTTTACTAATATCGATTTAAAGCTGTAGTGTGGACTTAGGCTTAGTTAGACTTCAAGCCATGACAAGGTCCACAGAGACAGCATTTGCTGTGCTGGTGGATGACCTCCTCTGGTCTACAGACCAGGAAGGTACATCCATAGTCATCCTGCAGGATCTTTCTATAGAATTTGTTACCATAGATCATTAAATACCCCTGTCCTACCTCCAAAGTGGCTATAGATATGAAAGAAGCATCAAACAGCTTCAGTCCTTCACCCCAGGCTAAACCCAGAGGAGCGTTTTTGCATAATTGTTCCTTTAATTCAAGAACCCTCACCTCTTGCTCAATCTTTTCTCCCATCCTATTCATCCTCTCAAACAAAAATTTTTGAGGGAGCTAAATGGGCTGAAATACCATGATAACTTGAATGACAACCAGCTGCATATCCACTTTATATCAAATACAAGCAGCAGCTTTGCTGGCTTTCTCAGTGAAGAGCAAAAATCAGGTTCTGGATGAAAAGAAGCAAGTGCAAGCTGAATCCAAAGGGGAAGGGGAGAGGGAGGAAGAGAAGGAAAGTGATGCTGGTGTGAAGAGGAAAGAACTTTGAAGAACTTGCCCTCTGTACAAAATTTACTTTGGAGGGCATCTGCTTTCAGAGCACTAAATCAGTCTGTAGCCATTGGGTTCTTTTCGATGCCTCAAAAGCTACTAGATGCCTAAATAGCTATGGATTCTTTTTAGCAGCACAAATTGCCCACTTCCATCTCTAGATGGCCAGAAGACTGTACCTCATCATACTAGACCCAGACTTGCTTACAGTGATCCACACATTTGTAACCTCTGAGCTTGATTAACGCAATTCATTATATCTAGGAATAAAGCTATCCCCTGCAAAAGTTCCAACTGGTACAAAACTCAGCAACCCATCAAGTTAGCAACTCAAAGCATAAGCACCATGAGCACATCACTCCAGTGATCTGCCCTGTGCAGGAACTGTAAATTTATGTCCTAGCCCAGTTCGAGGTCTTTGTAAAGATAGACAAAGCTCTCCATGGGATTAGCCCCTAGCTACTTTAAGGACCACCTCTCCCTCCGTGACCTCCCATGCCAGCTACATTTCATCACAACAATAAAAAGCTGTTGACCAGTTGGAGGAAGGTTTGTGAGTGCAGGAGACAAAACTTTCACAGAGTTGGAGGCACATTATGGAACTACCTACCAGTGCAGATAAGAATGACTTTTAACCTCTCCTGGCATATTTTTGCCACCAAATGAAGAACTAGAACAGATGTTGTTCAGCAGCATGCCACCCTGATGAACCAGCAGCTCAAGATCATACAAAAAGGCTAGATTATCCATTAGAAATACTGTGAATGCCATAATCAAAGTAAACAAAGCACTGGCAATAGAAGAATTTGGAAAAGCAATTAAGGGTTAACAATATTCAAGTTGTTGATCCTACAAAAAGTGTAAAGAGGGAAATAAAACTCACTTATTTCAAGAAATGAGGAAAGAAAAAGCTTAATCTGAGTTTAATTGATAATTACACACACACACAGAGTAGTTAAGGCCCTACAAATCACTCTAAATAAAATTAAAAAAAAAAAAAGCCAGGAAACTTCAGGAAACAATCTTGATTTGTAGAGAGTCTGACACAGGGGATAAGCAAAGAATAATATTGGGGATCTTTCAGGAGAGACAATCATAAAGGAGAAAACCTTCAAATATAGGAAACTGTAAGTATATTCATTTACTTTATACTGGACTTGCTTTTCATGACTACTCATATGAAATTTGGAGCTGAATAAAATACAGTACATGCAACTAAACAAAGGCTTGTTCCTTCCAAGTCCATCATCTTGTCATGCTCGATCTTGAAGTGATATCCAAAAGGTATACCATTTCCACAGCAACAGACTAATTTCACACACAATGGGTCATGATTATTTCACTGTATTATCAAGCCTAAGAACAATCTAACCTGTGAGATGGAGAAAGCCCATTTTCCAACACAAATATCTCTGATTAAAGCATAGCACAGAAAAATACTGGCCAAGCATATTAACTTTTGTATTAAATGCTCTTTTTCAGTATCATATCGAGTACCAAGGACATCCTTCCATCACTGACTCTGAAGTAATCCCTGCTAAATGTGCAAATCTTCACATCATACACAAAAGACAAATCACACCTTCTACTGGGGTCCCAGCAGAGAGAGTTCTGTGTCCTTGGTAACAGATATTGCTCTGGATGCAAGTGAATAACTGAGATGGGATGCAGGACTAGCAAAAGCTGAGACACTGGAATAATTGGTTGACATATTAAGATGTGGGGGTTTTATGCTGATATGGTCAGGTGTATAAAGAATGATTTGAATGTTTATGTACCACAAAGGTGTTTGTGTGTGTTTTCTCTAATGTTCTTGCTAAGTCTCTAAAACGTGGTGCAGTCATAGTATCATAGAATCATAGAATATCAGGGTTGGAAGGGACCTCAGGAAGTCATCTAGTCCAACCCCCTGCTCAAAGCAGGACCATTTCCCAACTAAATCATCCCAGCCAGGGCTTCATCAAGCCTGACCTTAAAAACCTCTAAGGAAGGAGATTCTACCACCTCCCTAGGTAACCCATTCCAGTGTTTCACCACTTTCTGAGTGAAAAAGGTTTTCCTAATATCCAACCTAAACCTCCCACACTGCAACTTGAGACCATTACTCCTTGTTCTGTCATCGGGTACCACTGAGAACAGTCTAGATCCATCCTCTTTGGAACCCCCTTTCAGGTAGTTGAAAGCAGCTATCAAATCCCCCCACATTCTTCTCTTCTGCAGACTAAACAATCCCAGTTCCCTCAGCCTCTCCTCATAAGTCATGTGCTCCAGCCCCCTAATCAGTTTTGTTGCCCTCCGCTGGACTCTTTCCAATTTTTCCACATCATTCTTGTAGTGTGGTATGATCACATCCCTCGATCTGCTGGCAACACCCCTACTTATACAGCCCAAAATGCCATTAGCCTTCTTGGCAACAAGGGCACACTGTTGACTCATATCCAGCTTCTGGTCCACTGTAACCCCTAGATCCTTTTCTGCAGAACTGCTTCCTAGCCACTGGGTCCCTAGTCTGCAACAGTGAAACAATCATGTTGAGTAGGCTAAATTTTAAGCTCTTATGAGTCTACAACTTTATAAATAGGATTTGATTCAAAACCTTAGAACTTAGTGATAGGTTCAGGACTAATCATGTCAGTACTTGAATGGGGGGAAAGTGATGAAATGTCCTTTTACCACACACTTGGGCCTCAGCCAGCCTTAAGATCATACTGCAAGGTTGGGAAACAGTGAGAGGAAAATTCTTCCCCCATATCTCAGACTAGTCTTGGATGAAGGACCATTCCAGCTCCCATCATACTGCCAGTAAAGTATAAAAATATGTAAATGTTTAGAAATAACCTAAATTGTCTTTGTTTGCTTCTTTCCATTTATTTATTGCTTTCACTTGTTTTCTCTTCCCATCTCCCAGATTCATTTCAGATTTTTTCCATTTCTTAATTAGTCAGATTTTCACTCTTTTATTAATTTCCTCTCTGTTCTTCCATCTCTTCCCTTAGCATGTTCCCTCAGCTAGATTCCTTCCCATATTTTTTTCTCTCCATCCATTTTCCAAGACCATAACCCTGTCCTCTCATTTTTCCAACTCTTTATTTCACCCTCTCAATCCTTCTCCCTCTTACACCAGCTCTTCAATTTTCCACTTCTCCTCTTTTCTATCTCCTAGAGTAGTAGAATAATATATATCCTTAGTTCCATTCAGAAGTCAATGTCCTTCCTGAGACAAAGATAATGTAAGTATGTTGCCTATACAAATAGGGAGGTCCAGATACTGGTTACCATTAAAAATGCCCAGAATTAAGACATTAAATGGGTGAATCACAGAAGTTTGAAGGATTAATTTAGGTTGGATATGTACTGGAAACTTTCTTCTACTCTTTCTCCTTTTCCCACAACTACTCCTATTCTCTTAAACCTTTCCTCCTTACCACTATTCTACATGGCAAAGACCCACCCATATTATATAAATATATTTCCTATTGTAGATTTAAAAAGGAACAATTTTTGTTTATTCAATGTTGTAAACATTTGTAAACTTTTCATTTTTCATTTCTCTGCCTTCTTTCTTCTCCTTCCTCCCCTCCCTCTTTTATTCATTGACGGGGAGGAGAAAAAAGAAAAAAAACAACACCCCAAAAAAACACCTCCCAAAAAACAACATATAAACAATGATTTTATTTATTTATTTTTCATTTTTCAAGTGTGGTTGAAAAATGGACCAAAAAAAAGCCTGCAGTGGGTGAATTCCATTGGGACTATTTGGAGGAGGTAAGTATTTGTCAGCATGAGTAAGGCTAATGTATGCAGACGCTAAATAGTTATTTAAACCAACCATACCCCCAATTCTTTCTTTGACTCTACAAAGTGGAGAACCAGAGAAGAAAGAGAGAAAAAAAGGAAGGCCCCCAAAATTACAGATAATCTTACTAACAAGTGGTTTTTGGTACATAGCCAACCTGAATTAAAACCTTCAAACCTTTGCGGTTCACGAAACATTAAAATTAATGCTGGTTATTTTTTAATGGCAGACATTTTCTGGACAAGTATATTTGAATAGACAATGACATTATTATTTTCTCAGAGAGGACATTCACTTCAGTTTGGCCCTAGGACATTTATTTTACATATGGTTAACTAGGTACTGTATGATAAAGACCTCATCACATCACTCTGGAGTCTGTCTTACTTTTGAAAGAAATAATAGAATCAAAAGCCACTACTCTATTGGTTAGTACATCACTTTGACTCATAATAATTAAACTAATGGAAAACTCTCACTGTGTGTTTGTTCTAGACTGTGTAATTGAAATATTTTCTATGATGCTTCTTTGTTGTAATTACTGCATTTCAACAAAATTTCCTAAACAGGTTTTTTAAAATGAATTTTTTACTTTAATCCACAAAAATCAGGGCATTCATACTTAAGATTAACACACCGTCTCTAACTCAATTACACTAAGGCATCACACTATATATGGAATGCAAAAATCACTCACTGTAATATTTCAGTGCAATAGCACAGTTTTTAATTGGTAACTGAATTTGTTGGCCTACATCACCTTAAAGTAATTTGTAATGCATCTTTTTTGTGACTGAATGTATTTTGTTTACTATGAAGATGGAGGTAAAGAGAAAGTGTTCAAGACACAAAAGGCAGTCAAAGATGCTATGATAATTATGCCTTAGGCATTAGGAAAAGCAACACTAATGATTTTCATTTTGGAATTATTTTTTGACAACTGAAATAAAGAAATAAAATTAGTCTGGATATCTTTTTTCCTCTTTACCAGAAATCAAGGTATAAAACTAGCATGAATATACTTAATTTCATATACATTGCAGTAAACTTGACTAGTGGTTTTTATATTAGTTTTAGGAACCTATCCCACAAAAAGTTACAGATGTGAACAGTCCCATAAAGTTCAGTGGGCTATTTACAGGCATACAATCAAGCATACGTGAAAGTTGGCAAAATTAAGCTATTAAGGTCTGAGTCAACCTCTCACCTATACAAAGGTAACTCCATTGCCATCAGCTGAGTTACTCCTGATTAACACTAGTTCTGTGTGTGGCTTTTTATAATAAATTTAAGATCTTGCAATGTGACACAATCATCCTAGATAGAAGGGGTCTAGGATCATATAACACTCAACAATTCACTATTTCAGAATGGGAGGCAGCTCTCCCTCATAGTCAGTAGCTTCACTGTTGGCAAGCAGCCGGACTAGGCAGATATGTAAAGAATGAGACTGCAAGGAATATATTTAAATCAGCTATTTTAGTCTAATTCAACAAAACCATTGTCAGAGAAAGGTTTCTTCACCTGGGAGAAAGGTAGTGAGGAGGCTGAAACAATCAAAAAAAGAACTGTAGAAATTAAATAAAGAGTGAAAAATTCAGAGCTGTAAGAAAATAATTTTCACATTTCTGAAGGCTGTTTGCTTCCAGGAAAACTTTCCAAAACATTGCATGTGATTGGTAAGAGGGGTATGTGCCATATCCATTTTCCAAGTAAAAGGATTATACAAATAATTCATCTCCAAAACTATTTTGCAAAACCTGCAAGGATTAAAGATTATTTCCACCCAACTAACTCCCAGGTCATTCAAATTTACATCACACACACACACACACACACACACACACACACACACACACACACACACACACACGCTATCTGGATTTTATTACAGAAAGGAAAAAAGATTCCATGCACATTCAATTTTCATGAGCATCTATGTGAAGATACAAAATTGAATCATAGGATCCATCTCTACGTTGTTTTTATTTTTAGAGTGGTTACTAAATATCAACACATACTTATCTTCCTAAGGGAAAAATCATTTGAAATAAATGCAGTTTTGTACATTTATTTCAGAAAAGATGAGAGATTTCCATAGTTAGTCACCAGCCCCATTTGTTCCATGCATAGGATGACCTTCAATTGAACCCTAGAAAGTAAATGTAAGGAAAGTTTCCCAAAAAAGTTTAGTGAGGATATAGGAGATTAATGAATATATTTATGTTGGACACTCTTCCCTGTATAGCATATTCAAAGTGATAGGATCATGTTATTTATTGTATTTTTCAGATCATTTGCAATGTTAATTTATATGAGTTTGATATTGCTTTTGTCTTCTAGTTTTGTATTATTCTGAGAAATCCCTGGGGAAGGAAAGGATTTATATGCTTTGTGTACACATTCTGCAGACTAAGCACTCTGGCATAATTATTTTTGGCACTCACTAACTGATTAAAACATCCAATTTAACTCACGATCAGTAAGATTAAACCTTTTTAATATACCTCAAAAGTAAATTATCATTTACTACTCAAATATCCTTTTTTGCACATGTCCCCAATAAAGCAGTTCTTTTTTCATTAATGTACCTTTTAACGAGGATTCTCTTTTATTTCCTCCTCTGGGCAAAACTGCCTTATCCTTTATAGAGAGGTAGGAACAAAAATGAAATGGAAGCTGACTGAGCTACTACACGGGTTTCTAATGTCACACCAATTACAAGTCATTCTTTTTTCCCCCCTGTAAAGTCTCAGCTGTTAAAGAAAACACATTTCTGCTTTGTGTTTACTTGATGTACAGATAAATGTCAGTTGTTAGGAGGAAATAATATTTGAAAAAATCATTTGCATGACTCAGTTAGGATAAAATTGTGCCATCTTTTATTTCCTTTGACAATAGCTCCTTTTTAAGCTTTAAGTGTTACATTTTAATCTTGAAGCAAGGCCCATTGAGCAGAATGTTCAAACCATGCTCAATAGTAGAAGAACTTAAACTAAACTTGAAACAAACTTAAATTGGAAGAAATGTTTTGGCCCCCCAAGAACCAAAAGGAATCCCGCCCCCCTACCTCCAGCTAAATCCTGGATTAGAATAACTGTAATTAGCAGGCCCCGAAAGTTGAAGAGGACACTTGCAGTTGTTCATCAAGGCAAAGATGTAAAAGATTGGTAGATTATAATAGATAACATGTTTTGCTTAACATAGGGCACTGTAGAGCAATCATACTTATAAGTAGGGCACAAGCTGGGAGTGGGGGTAGGGGAAATCATATCCTCCAATAAGGAAGCTACAGCACTGTGAATGAGTTTTCCCATTGTCTGCCTTGCCAGCTAAGACTAGCACCAAATGAAGCAGGAGTGACAAAGGGATATACAGTATTTCACATAGAAAAATCTGGCCAACCTCACCCGTGTTCTCCTTAACCATATAATGCTGCAGATTGTCATGCAGCCAACTGGAATATTCACATCTAAGCAGGTACAGGATGTCTCAGACACTGGGGATATTGGTGATTGAGCAAATTGATGCTTAAAAGCTGCTGGGAGACAGTTCAAGTCAGGCAATGGTTCTGATAGCACCCACTGTTGACTAAGCCATAGAAAAATTATGAGACAGGTTTTAAAGTAGCTCTTTGATCTCCACATCCCTTCCACTCCTTCCACTTTGCCTTTCTGTGCAGAGAATTACCAAAGTAGGAGCTGTCACTGGGTTTTAAAAAGGATGAATATAAAATAAACAAACAATAAAACTGTGTCACTAAACAGCAACTGATAAGGCAGCCACAGCTTTCCCTTTATTATAAGAAGTCAAGTTCATTAGGTGATTGAACCATCAGAGCTAATGCAATGCTCCATTACTCTCACTTTAACTGATTTATTTTGAACATGGAAAGAAAACTCCAGACTGGACTTGGACGGAGACAGTTGTTATTTGCCTGTTGTATTGTGTTTGCATGTAAGGGTACCTTCTGGTCTAGTTGCTGAAGGGGAAACAAGTACAAATGTCTCGGCCTAGGGTCTGATGATAAGCACTGTGGTAGAGAATTCATGGATTATTCATGTGTAATTACAGATAGCTATTGTGCTCTTTTAAATCATCCCTATGGCCCATTATGGCCCATAACAACTGAAATAGCAATTGTCATAGTAAGGTTTGGGCTCTGTCATAGAGTGTAGGCTCTAATCAATAATGATGAATGGTAAAATTTAGCATCAAGCAATAGAAAGTCTAGTTGCCTCTCTCCATAAATCTGTACAAATACCAAGCCGTGCAGCTGCAGGATCTGGAAATTTAAAAGGCAACACTCTTTCCCCACCCCCTACGCATGTACCTCTATAAAAGTTGAAAAAGGAGAAATGTGCAATATGTCAATTCTAATAATCCACATGCTGTTAAGACACTTTTTTATTTATTCAAAATGGGGTGAACCCTAGGTTGTTTTCAAGGTCAATTTCAGGTGAAAGGGGGGGTCATCTAGAGGTCACTCCAGCTCCCATGCAGGTCAATAACGCCTCTTCACTTCCACAGAAGACAAGCTGCTCACACCCAATCAATCCACCAACGCTGCTGCTGCACCAAGCGTAATGAACAGTGAATAAATGTAGCCTATCATCACAAAACATGCTTTTTAAGTACCTTCCCTTTTCATGTAAAACCTCTTGCTGTCAAATTCTACATTCACTCATCCAGCAGTGAGTAGCAAAAGTGAGAAATCAGGCTCTCTTTGGGGTTGGTAAAAGGTCACAGCTGACAGACACTGAGGTTAAACTGCCGAGTTAAAATACTGTTCATTACCCACTGCAGCTTTTTGCTAACTACACTTCTTTGTGTTACAGTCAAGCAGTACATCAATATGCCCCTCCTTCTAATTTATTAGCAATTGTTGAATTGTACAGAAGGGGGTTGAGGGGAAGGAGGATTAATCTTATATATATAAGATTCCACTTGAGATAATGCTAAATCTTTATCTGTTTTGTACTAAATTCCCCAACCACAAGCTATGCTCTCAGCTTCTGATATATCATAATTATTAGGGGTAGAATTCTTGAAAGCAGGACGGGCTGTTTACCTGAAACCCCAAAGGTTCGGGGTTGGTCTAATGTAAGCTTCATTTCCTTTTTTTTTCCTTTTGTTAATTATCCTCTTTCTTAGAGTGTATATATTTCAATATTTTTGCCTCATCACAACAATTGGATTAGGTCTAAGCATGCTTGCAGTTCACATTAAAAAAAAAACCTGCTGCAGGATAAAGTGAAAATGGTTTAACATGTGTAATATGCTAAATTAATATCTAGGTTCAGATAACATGCATGTGACCTGCTCATGCTGACTGGATTAGATCTTTATCAAATACTATCCTTAGCCCAGATCTCAAGACACTCCCTAATCTAATATTTTATTAAGAAATGTTTAATGTCTACATTTTTCCATGATTAAAGAATTTTGATGCAGCCAAAAGAGCCATTTAGAGCAGCAAGGAATCACTGGAGTTCAAATGGAAACTGCAGTGAAGGTTTCATTTATACCAAGGGCAGGTGATTCAGTGGGAATTCTGAACATTTGAGACCAATTTCCCAAAATGAAATTCCATTCTTTGATTAATTAATAAGCAGATAGAATTCCCTTTATTGAAATGCAAAGCTTTTGTACTTAAAGATAGCCATCTGAAAAAAAATAATCTCACAGAGCAATATAAACATTATCACAAATCATGAATAAAACAAAGGTTTATTTACATGCCTGCTACGATGATAATTTGACTCAACAAAATTACCATTATCTATTTACATCTTTAAAAAATGCATTCACAGATTTCTCCAGGAAAATATATCCTCCCTCCAACCCCCCATATGCTTTCTCTCTCAGTGGGACTGAAAATAAAATGTTATGACTTAAATCACAAGAGGCTAACATCATTTTTAGCAACAAGGGCTGCATAATTTCAAGACTATGAGTGAGTGGCTGACTTTAACTAAAATGTTTCAGTTCTGTGCGTATATAGGTACATAAATAATTCAGAATTAATCCCTGCAGAGAGGACAATGGGAATCGTAAATTATCCATGTGCCGTCCTCAACATTAGAGGCAATGAACCTATAGTAACAAACTATGAGTGTTACTCATTACATACATTTCACAGACACCTTAACCTTTTGAATATTAATTTCCCTCTGCAGCTTGTAGCTAGGCGGCATAATTTTTTTCTTTCCATTCCTGTTCTTTCTTTGCCTTCATTTTTTTTAAACTCTCCTGAACAACACTTCTGTTAAGCTATTGAGTGGATGTGAATTCTGAAGGAATATTGATTCATTTTCCATCAAAATAGTTACCAGAAAGCATTTTTAAAAAAAAAGGTAGATTGTAATTTCAGTAATATTACATGCAACACTTTATGTACTCTAAGGTATGTATGTGCTAAATACAGATTTATATTATAAATGATGTATGAAAACCCTGGGTTCTTGGATTACTCTAAACAGAAGTCCGGGAACAGCTGCAATTTTAAAACACTAATACGTAAGTGTTTGTCATTTTAAGATATGTAAAGTTCCATGTTTTCCAATTGAAGTCAGAAAATAGATATTTTATCAGAATCTAAGATGGACAAGAACTAGGTACTTTTTATTAAATACACCATTTTCTGCTAAATAATTGATAAAGGAGTTTTTGTTTTTCAACTAAAATATGGCAGTTGTTTTTTTATGTGACAATAAATAAAGAATTTTTAAACAAACAGAATATTAGGATTTGCCTCTCTCATGAACAGAATCAAGTAAGAGCAATGTGCTGTATCCTATGTCAGATTCATGAGATAAAGTAAATGTGTTTACCATTGAAATTATTTTTACAGGTAAGTGAGAATGTCAGAAACAAAATAAAAAATATTCTCAGAGTTTTAACATGCAAAAGGAGTCAATATAAATTTAGGAGCAAAATATAACGATTGTGAAATAAATGATGCAGACATTTTCACATTTCAGGTTTAGTTGAAAACATACTCTGCCTGATTCTGAAAACCCTTACTCCTCTGAGCAAATCCCACTGGGACTTTTCACATGAGGGTTTGCTGAATTAGGGCCCAACATTTCGAAACCTACTGCAGAAGTTTCTGTTAGAAAGCAGTACAGAAAAAGCAGGTCAAAAGTGTCTTGACTTCAGTGGGACTTACTTGCATGTATAGGGATTGCAGGTTCAGATTGAGGCCCTTTGACCACAAATCTCCTGGAGTATAAATAGTCTCTAAGGACCTGATTGTGCCTGGTGCTGAGTAACTCAGAAACAACCAAAAATGCTATCATGAAAATGGCATGAAAAAGTAGCACTCATCATGGTTCATTCCACAGATATTTTATTATGCTATCTTGTGTTCTCCATCTCTGTTTTATCTACCTGTTATCTCTGATTTTACTTATATTGCAAACTTTTGGGGACGGGATTCTTTTCATTGTGTGTGCGTATGCATGCACATATGTACTGATAGGGGCCTCTGGGCACTGCTGTAATTAAATAATAATCATATGCTTGGGACATTTCTGCAATGGCATCAACCTTGCTTGCCAGCTACCAGAATTCACTATCTCTATTTTTAATTTTCGTAACCTGGAGACCTGGTATGCTGTATTCAAAGTCATTTCCAGAGCAACCGCCTGTTGGAGTTGGTAGTTCTTCAAATGAATTTACAATACAATAAGAGATAAGGCCTGTAACCTCCTTTGCAAATATGGAAGCATCAGAACTTTTACTTCTCCTTGTATAGTATGTGTGAAATGGATTTTTCCCCTATTATTTTCATTGCTGATTGCATATCCACTAGGAAATCCTTGGACCTGAGGGTATTTTGTGCATAACATGGAAAATATCTGTAAACTGATTTAGATTTTTTTTTTTTACTTATTTGAGCATAAAACAACTGAGATTTAAAGAATCACTGTTATAGCAATCTATAAATTAAATTGGTGTCTTGTCACCAGGTAGAATTTCATTGAAATATCCTCCACACCCTCCTTTTTTTTAACCAATTATTGGAAGAAAAGTATTTATTTCTTTTACTGCTTTTGGAAAACTGTATTCACAACATAATCTGAGTTAGAAGTCATTCTCACCACCATATAAAGGCACACTTCCATTTAGAAAACATGAGCAGAAAATGTTCATGATCACAGGGTACTGTGGTTTCGCTTGTGAGAAAAGAAGGAAAAAAGTAGAAAATAAATATCTAAGTGTATAATTTATGTTAAATGAACACAAGATAATTGTGTGCTAAAAAAATAAATCAAGTAAACCCACTTGACTGAAACTTACAGGGATTCTCTTCTTAGAGAAAAAACCCTCATAAACTACAGCCCAATTATTCAATTTCCCTTACTAATTATGGAAACTACTCATTTCTTGGCCTGAAGCAGTAGATGATGTATCTCTGAAGGGCAACAGAAGATTTGTCAGACTCTATGGCTCTCTTTATTTAATGAGTATCTAGGAAATAAAAATAAATACTTCTGAAGTTCCAGTGTTACAGGTAACTGGATTTTAGGTTAGATTTGACACTTCTGTTTTTCCTCTTCTTCTATTGAACATTACAACTCTAAGAATTTTTCCACATTGAGAGAGTGGCAAAGATATTAGTCATTTAATAAAGTCAGAACCAAATGCAAATAAAGAGCAAGTGTGTTACTAGCACTAACATGGCCACAAACCATCCCTCACTGCCATGTGCAAGCTGCGTCGTTTACCACTCCTTGGGGCCACTAATTAGCACTCCCCAAGAAACACAAAAATGCATGCTTAATTCGGAACAGCACTTAAAAACATGCTTAACTTGACCTGAGATTTAAGCATGTATTCAAGGACTGTTCTGAATTGGGGCCCCTATGAGCAAATGAGCAGGGAATGGCCAGAGACTAGTGAGGAATGGGTAGAACCAAACATGTGCCATGTGCCAAGTCTTCACCTTTCAAATTGACAGCAATGAAGGCTGAGCCAGCATAATGCAAGTAGTAAATTGCATGCTATAAAAGGCTGCAGTAAGTTACTTCTGCCCTGGAGCTAGGAGGAATCAGGCAAGAAATTGTGATTCAGTCCTTCCCAGTGCTGTTCGAGGGTGGTGCATCTATGTGCCACCAACTTAATATGACCTGGGTTACTGTGACAATCAGGGTCCAGACACCCAAGGGAGAGAACAGGGGGACTGAATCCCAAAGAATAAGTAATTGAATCAACTCATTGTATATATTATTATTATTATACTATAAAGTGTATTGAGTAAGATCCTTTATGAAAGCCAGTGACACAGGAGTGATTAATATTATTGCATGATGTATGTGTGGTTAGCATGTAGAGTTAAGTTATGGTGGAAATATGTTAGACCTGAGTTCCCAAACTTCATTGCACTGTGACCCCTTTCTGACAACAAAAATTGCTACATGATCCCAGGAGGGGGTCCCAAAGCCAAAGCCCAAGGGCTTCAGCCCCAGGTGGAGGGCCTGTAATCTGAGCCCTGCCACCCAGGGCTGCAACTCAGGGGTTGGGCTTTGGGGCTTGGGCTTTAGCTCCAGGCAGTGGGGCTCAGGCTTCCGCCCTGGACCCCCGCAAGTCTAACACTAGCCACTTTGGGGTCCTGACCCACAGTTTGAGAGCTGCTGTGTTAGACCAAACAATTTGAGTAGAGCAGATGAACAGGTTTGTCTGAGACAAAGGAATGTGCATTTGCCAATCTGCCAGGGTCAAGCTTTGCAAGGAAAGGACAATAGAAGTATATTTGCATCTACGGTAAACAAAGTGGTCAAGTTAGTCAAGCAGAGGGTGAAAGAACAGGTTTGGTGCCTGCACCCTGCAGAAGAACTTGGTCTGGGCTAATTTGTCAACAGAATGTATCTCAAAGGTTTACTGGACTATAAAGAGAAGGGGAGAGAACCCCGCAGGTAATCATCACCTCGGAGAATAAAGAAGCCAGAGCTTTGCATCAATGAAAGATAGGTCCTCCTGCTAAACTAGTTGGAGAATTATGACAACTTGGTTGGAGTAAGAAACTGTGTTAGGCAATGCTATATCTTCCTAGAATTAAATTTCTGATACTAGAAAGCATGTTAGTTTTGTTCTGTTTGCAACCTTTTTATATCTCTTTCATGCTTGCTCAAAGTCACTTAAAACTATGTTCTTTGTTAACTAACTTATTCTCAGTTTTACTAAAATCTCCATCTAATGGCATGTATAACCCCAGCTGAGCTAACAAGCAATGGTGTCTCTTTGGAGACAGCAGGCTTGGTGTTACCTTTGTGAGTAAATGGGACTGAACACTATATGGGAGACAGTTTTGGGGAGATTCAAGATTGGAAGCATTGTTGAGGTCACCCTGCAATGAGTAACTGTACTGGTGGAAGCCCAGTAAGAGACCTTTGTGCTGTGGGCCAGCTGCTGTTGTCAGATCTCTGAGACAAAGCTGTAAGCCTAAAGACACCCAAAGTTACAGGGCAGACAGTGGCAGAACCACTGGTCTGGATGAACTCGCAAAATGTCACAGGACAATGTCTCAGTTTCACTATTTAGAACTACTGATTGCCTGAGTGGTAGTTGTTGCACATGCCCTTAAAAGTCTGTGCATAATTTTTCTGTCAACCATTTTGCAAGCAGTTTCAACAACGCACCTCATTTTGTCTTTTTACTACTGCTTTTTCAGTCAATTGTTTGTTCATCTTTCACAAATTTTCTTCCTAGAATTTTATCAGTTGTTCAGGATATTGTCAGGATTCTTTGTTGGTTGTGTTTTGCGTCAGAAACATTGTAGCAGCTGCTG
Organism: Gopherus flavomarginatus; assembly: GCF_025201925.1. NCBI lineage: Eukaryota > Metazoa > Chordata > Testudines > Testudinidae > Gopherus > Gopherus flavomarginatus. The sequence continues at coordinate 59,806,415 of NC_066619.1, read as the reverse complement.
ATCAATGAGTGTTTGATCACTTTAAGTACTATTATCATAAATGTAATCTTTTCTTGTCTCAAAGTATTATTCCCTTCAGACATAAAGATGGCTGCAGAGACATTAGTTTAAACAAATAAACACTACCCCCATCCTCACAATACCAACCTGCATCTCTAAGGAAAATTAGCCTCTCTCTAACCAAGCTTTTCTGTGAAAAAGTTATTGACAATGTAATTGCTAAGTGCAGAAGCAAATCCTATCTGATTATGTATTTGATAGATCTCAGTCTGTATAATTGCCAGCTGTCAATAACCTAGTCCCAGATTTGGACCTTAGCGTCCAAAATATGGGGGTTAGCATGAAAAACCTCCAAGCTTAGTTACCAGCTTGGACCTGGTACTGCTGCCACCACCCAAAAAATTAGAGTGTTTTGGGGCACTCTGGTCCCCACAAAAACCTTCCCTGGGGATCCCAAGACCCAAATCCCTTGAGTCTCACAACAAAGGGAAATAACTCTTTTCCCTTCCCCCCTCCAGGTGCTCCTGGAGAGATACACAGAAGCAACCTCCGTGAATCTAAGCAGAGGGAGTCCACCCTCTCTAATTCCAGTCCTGGAACAAAAAGCACTTCCCTCTTCACCCAGAGGGAATGCAAAGTCAGGCTAGTAAATCTAACACACAGATTTCCCCCCTGACTTCTTCCTCCCACCAATTCCCTGGTGAGTACAGACTCAATTCCCTGGAGTTTCCCCACTAAAGAAAAAACTCCAACAGGTCTTCAAAGAAAGCTTTATATAAAAAAGAAAGAAAAATACATACAAATAGTCTCTCTGTATTAAGGTGACAAATACAGGGTCAATTGCTTAAAAGAAATATGAATAAACAGCCTTATTCAAAAAGAATACAATTCAAAGCACTCCAGCAACTATAGACATGTAAATACAAAAGAACATAAAAATCCCCTATCTGATCTTTGGTACTTACAACTGGGAAACAGAAGATTAGAAAGCAGGAAATAGAAAAATCCTCCTCATAGCTGAGAGAGATTCAGGCAGACAGAAGACAAAGAACTCAGACACAAACTTCCCTCCACCCAGAGTTGAAAAAATCCGGTTTCCTGATTGGTCCTCTGGTCAGGTGCTTCAGGTTACTTTTTTTTTCAGGTGAAAGAGACATTAACCCTTAGCTATCTGTTTATGACACCAGCCCCCTAGAAACAGTTGGGAAATTCTACCTGGAAAGCAACAAGTGAACAGCTGACAGCTAAGGGAAATGGCATGGGATTAAGTCCTCCATGCCCGGTGTTGTTTTGACCTAATGGTATGAGGTGGAACAGTTTCCAGCTTTGATCCATAAAAGTTAAAGAGCTTCTTTGGGTACAATCAGCCCCAACTTGCTGCATGCGTGAGGCCTGTTGCACTTGGAAGGGGGTGGCTTCTTAAAAGTGAGGATGCAAAGGGAAGCAGAGCTAGGGCTCAGAATTTCCTAGCCCCACAGAGCATGGGCTGCTTACCCAAGAAGCAGCTGAAGAGGTTCTGCTGCCTGGAGAGGTAGAGGGACCATCTTTAATTTACTTTTCTTTTAATTATAGTCCAACTTGTTTTAGCTTGGGCCTCTCAAACACACAAGGGAGTAGGAATCCAGCCCCCTTCACCCAGACTATTTACCTCTTGCCTTGCAAGGAATCATGGGGTGAGCGGAGACTGTTTTGTGGTCTGAAGGATTATTTTGTTGCTTTTTTTCCCATTTTGGACTGTGGTCACCCCTTGAAGGTAGACTGCATCCCACACTCCAGACTGGAACTACGATGACACCTGCAGCTGGACAGGGATGTCAGGTATGAGAGGGGTGCACACCCTCACTTCATGGGGGAGCCTGAGTGATAGAATCTGTGATAGGATATAATTTGAGGGAAGAATGAAGGAGTAGGAGCCTTGCCAGGTTTGCTAGTCTTGCAACTTGCGAACCCAAATGAATTTAATTCAAATGGGAATATTTTAGAGGAAAAAAACAAGGTAGTAAGAAATAAACAACCAACAATAATATATTTTGTATTTTAAAAAATCAGACAGTTTATGAAAGATGGCTTAAATGAATGATAGAGAATGCAATGTTGAAACTGAAATTAAGTAAATAATCCCTCTCCCATTCCCTACCAAAACAGTACAGGATAAGGATTAGAGATGCAGGATATTCTTGGTCACCTGTTGCCTGATTTAACTCATCAAAATGTCAAATACAGTATATTGGTACACAGTGGTGGAGCACAACCATCTTCCTATCTGAAAACAAACAATCTAATGAGAAATAACCTAGTATTCTTTAGAAAAAACAAACAGTTTGACAGTCTACAGTATTACTGCTGTCTGGCACTATCAATGTCAGAAGCTAACTGAATATCTGTACTAGCAAAACATGCCCTGTATGAAAATGAAACAAGATTAAAAAAGTTCAAAAATAACCAAAACCCACCACAGACCTCTTGTTGTTTAAGCATAATGTGGGCTTGTCCTCTAACCTACCTCTTAAACTACCAAAACACTGGTTGATGGCATGTTATGCACATGGACTAGTACAACACAAATATGCATAGCTTGTGCACAGGTGAAAGTCAGACTTTGTTTTGGTGATGTGAGGAAGGCAAGAATGGGAGGTGGGGAAATTATCTACATTTGCTGTGAAGAAACCCACTGCACTGAGCTTCCCCTGTCCTCACTGCTGGTTATTCTTACCATTCCTCTGCCATCACCCTTCACTTCACATTCACATTTCTTCTTTCACTTTTTCTACAATGAAGAAAGCTCAAGTACATTGTTTTAGCTGAAATTTCACAGGCATGGGTGACATCAAGCCAAAGCAAGGTTGGTAGTTCCTGTTGGCTATATAACAGCTTGAACTTTTCACAGTTCATTCATTAGTGGAGAAGAGATTGATAGACCTTAATGGTGTTCAGCATTACTACTGCTTGCTCCTAGCAATGCTCAGAATACTGTATTGTGTCTAGATGGTGCCTGAGCTACAGATGTGCATTATGGATTTCAGACATGCCACACTTACTCTCCTATTTGCAAAAGACCATGTGCTTATGAATAAATACTGCATATATATAGCACTTTATGAACACTATACAAAAAAGCATTTATATAGTGCTTTTCAGACACTGCAGAAGAAAGTTTCTGAGTAGAAAAAAATTAACCCCTTTATTACTAACTGCTTATACTGCCTACTCATGGGACACGTATCCATTGCATTCTACCCTTTCGTAATGAAACACAAAATATACAATTACAGGATGATATTGTTGACCATACATTGAATGTTCCTAATCTGCAAAAGTATAGGCTCACATAATTACAATTCTATACCATTGGTTTACATAAGAAATATTCGGGGCCTGCATTGTTTTTTAAGAAAATAATTTCTGGCAAGTGACAGAGGTCAAAACTTACCAATGAATGTATATTTTCAGACCACTAGAGGTCTGTTCACATTTATATTCCAGGCAATATTAATGTTAACAGCTTCATAACCAACTCTATTATCCAAGCCTATTATGAAAAGCTAAGCTACAGTTGTTGAATTTGAGAGGCCTTTTCTATCACCAGATAAAAGTGATATTTCATTGGCAAAAGAAGAGACGATAGGCTCATACATGATGATCATTTTATGATGACTCTCTTCAGGCTGACATGCAGCTATACTGCAATTTTTAAGAGATGTTGTTACTTCATAGTTCGTCCATTAAACTAGACATTGGCACATCAACAACAGCAGCAGATATTAATTTAGGTTTGGATTATGCTACAGAACCTGTGGATGATGACGATATAAGAGCCATATTCACAACTGCCCTACATTTTCTTTCCAATTTCTTCCTTTTCATTGTGTTTAGGTGCCTCTCTAGACAGTGAGCTTTGGTTGGAACTCAACATCAAAACCTTTTGGTACATTCCTCCCTTGAATCATATTGGAGATATTGTAAAAAGACAGAAATCTCACACAGCCTGATTATAATACCCCTATTTGTATCGAGCAATCCCTTACTCCACTGGAACTGCTGCAAAAGTCACACTACTGTACTCTTTTAAAAGTGTGAATAAAGGTATCAGAATCTAACCAAAAAGGAGTAAAATCACTTCTTAACTTCTGTGTTCACTGACAAAAGTCTTTTACCCTTCACTACTTGCTGCACTGTATACAAGAACTTTTCAGAAACACCACTCACATTTTTCGTATATTAAAAATTCCTTTAAAATGCAGTTTCCATTCTTCAGTACCCTTCAACTTTTTCTGAGGGAAAAAGTCCATATAGTTTGGGTCTAAAAGTTTTCTTAAGGCTGATCTCCTCCTACAGTACTACAGATGCTCTTCTAGGAATGTCTATCTTGTCACATTGGCCTTGCCTACACTAGGAAAATTAGAACCTGAAATTCACTACCAGTTTAGTAGTAGGAATGGTGAAAGATGTAGTATAAACAGAGCTGTGATGTTTTTTACTATTGTGTCATCTAAACTTGCTCTAAAGAAGGCTAGAAGACATGGTGCTTAAAAACAAAGGACATGGGTGCTCAGCATTTTTAAAAATCAGGTTTCTTAGTTACACATACAAATATGGCTGTAGGATCCTAACTGCAGGCACCCATGTTTTTAAAATCTCTGTCAGTGAGTATTGATTGGATGATCCATCCAGTCAAGAACTATGGCAGCCAATGAGTCTTCAGAATAAATGAGGACTCTATAAACTCCATAAACCTTTGAACCGAGACAGGATGAACCAATATAGAACAGAAAACATTTTTTACTGTTTAGAGAGCCGTTTCTTCTCTCTCTCTTTCTCTCTTTTTTAAAACCTTATGTCTTCATGACTCCATGCTTCCTGAATCAGCACTGAAGTAGGAGCACTTAAAAAGCATTTTACAATGTTGCTGGGGTGGCCGGAATAAAGAAATTCTGGAGAATTCAAAACAAACTCGATCTTGCAAGATTAATGGGGTGATCAAATTAGCTCCCAAATACTTGGATTCTTTTCAAAATCAAACCAAACCCCTGGACCCTTTTGAAATTCACCAGAATTCTTCTGAAACCACACTTTGTACTCTGACTGGCCCCAACAGCTGCAGATCTAGTTCAAATGTTTTGGGGGTAGCTACAAAAATAGTCCAAATCCACAGCTAGCTATATAAGTAACCTAAACTATTTCACCAGCAAGGAACACAGCATTGCCAAAAATTCAGATATGAAAACCATAGTGGTGAAGGACACCATGTATAAAGTACCGCTCTGTAACAGACTTTTTAGATTTAGTCTAGGGTTCACTTAGAGGAAGATGAAAAAGTTGCTTAGCATTAAATAAAAACAAGACACTGGAGAAAACAAACCTCAAAGCACAACATTTAATAATGGCCGTAGGCTATTCAAAGCTTTACTGAAACAAAGAGTCAAGTTTTCTGCTGAAGCAAGCTGAATATAATGGAGTTGCACCTATTTACATCAGCACAGAATTTGATCCAATATGATTTCATCAGACAGCAAAGATTTACATCTTTAAAAAAATATGGTGATAACCTCCCTGGGAAATCAGCCTCGCTGGACTTTACTAAAAATTTATTTCCCAGACAAAAATAAAGTACATGCTATTTGGGGGGAAGGGGTGGGGGCAGGGGAGGAGGGAAGAAAAAAATCTTTGTTTCCTTAAATCTCAGTTTTTTGGACTTTCAGTAGTTTAAAAGCAAATTAACTTAACATGTTTCAGAAAACTACAAAAGGAGAAAAGCTCAATATTAGCTTCAAGGAAAAAATAATATGCTGAAAAGTATAAATGTTTTACCAGGTACCTCATTGCATAAAAACAATGTGCTAATTTAAAAAACGGTAGCAGTGTACACAGTTTCTCCATCAAACACTACAGGGGAAACACACCTGGGGAACCATCAAGTGGCACAAATGCTCTAGCACTCATTTATAAAATCTGCATAATTCTTCTGAACATCTGAAGGCCTGGAAAAAACACATGGTAGAATAGTGATGGAATTACTGCCTCACATTAAATATTGCTTCAACATACACACGTATATAAATATAATATATATGGGTGGGCAAAGAACTGTGTTTGGTTCATTCATATTCTGGGTTCAGGAAAGAACAAGTGGCATGGAGACAAAGGGAATGCCCATGGAAAAGCAATATATCTAAGCAATGGTGAAATGTACCATAACCAATCTATATATTCGTTTCTTGTAGGATAAGCTAAAATACCTTAAGGTGGTGAAATTTATAAAGAAATCTGTAGGATTTCAGAGAGTTTGTTCACTTTGCACTCCAAAGACTGAAAAACAAAAGAATTAATATAGAAAAAACAAATTCCCGTAACTCATTTTAATTTAATTTCCATGGAGAGTCATCACAGTATTCCACTTATGTTTAGATTCTTGGCTTCGATCAAAGCAAAAATATCTATAATTTAATAATCACAGCTAACTGCATTGTCATATTCTTCTTTAATAGTATTACAAGGCAAAATGTAACAATATTTGTCCTCCTTTTCATGTTTTCATTTTAAGATTAATTACTAAAGATCTTCAGTGCATTAAATGCTGCTTAGGGACAGAATCACCCACATACTGCACTATGCTGTGCCTCCTAATTTCTGTAACAAGCTTTGCTGTCTCTTCACAGGCTGTATCATTCCTCCATCTCCCCCCTCTCACTCACTTGCCGCCCCCAAATGAGCAGTAGTGAAAACTCAAGGGAAGAAAGTGAAAAGTTGCACAAACCCTTTGTTCTGGAAAACTGACTCTTTCACCCAGTTTTACATAAAACATACAGGATGCAGCTTCATGACCTTTTCGGTATATTGTTCAGTTCAGCACAAATAATTAATACAGAACCCACCAAATGAGGCAATTTCTCACAGTAAACCCTCTTGCTTTTTAAAGGAGAAGTAAAAGCTTACCCATTCTGAGAGGTGTTTTGTTCTGTTTGTTTCTATTGAATGCTTCTTGACTGTACAGCCCGAAAGGGCATTCCTATAGGAACTTAAAGGCAAAGTAAAAAGAACACAAACAAAAAAATGACATAAAAAGCCTTGCTTGGATTTGATTGATGCACTCTTATACTTGAAGTTCACTCACAGCTTTATGCTAGAAGGCCTGGGTCACTCCATCCAATCCTCTAATGAGACTGGGCATGAACACTTGCAGCTTTGTAGGCCTTGCTTTGATCAGAGGTTGGGAAACACTTCTAACTGATAGACTTCAGAATCAGATCTAAACAGAAAATAACATGCTCGATTTGGCTTCTGAAGGTGGGTTGAGCAAACCTTTGTGATGTATTGGAGCATTTGCTGAGTGTAAGTGCACGTGGTGTGTTTCCTATTTCTGTCGGCAAATACAAATTTTTCACTCAGCAGGCATAATCAGAGCTAACTCAAGAGGAGAAATAACAAAAACTCAACAGCCCTTAGCAACTCAGCATGGCATAGAGGGATTTAAGACTTTAGCATTTTATCTCCATCAGTATGAAAATGTATGAGGAAATCTGAACTTTGGAAGTGCAAATAAACACATTTAACACATTATAAACCACCTATTATACGAATGACTCCTGGGTCTTTTTCTTTGCTATTTTTTTTTCCTCATCAGACTCCCTTGTGATTTAATAAAGCAGGTTCGCTAATTTTAGTTTCCACTAACAAGCATTTTACATTGACAGAGCCAGTTTATAAGTAAGAGATGAAGTATTCGCAATGTACAGTTAGCACATCTAAATGGATAATGAAGGCAAAATGACATTCTGCATTTAACAACAGAAGATGCAGACAAGCAAAACATCTATTTCCCTTTTATTGGAAGAGATATGAAACCAAGATCCTACCAACTGTGGTCATGAAAGGTGTGATTGCACTAAGAGTGTTAGTCTAGGTGTCCTGATTAAATTCCCTGTTAGGCAATTACATACTGCCAAACTAAAATCCCCCAGTTTCCAGTAAAGAAATTCACTTAACTGCCTAAAAAATTATTGTGTAGAGTTGCTGGTGTAAAATGTCAGCTACATTTCATCCAGAATTGGTTTCAACACAGATATGGGTGAAGCAACACAAATAAACACAGATCCCAGTCAGTAGCTCTGGCCACGCTCTACCTGGTATGGCCACTAGGAAGTTTTTTAGGTGGGAGGTGGTTGTTTGTGCTCTGGAGTCTAATGAGAGGCAGTTCAACCCCCAGTACAAATTAGAGCATGCTAAGGGCCATTCTAACATGCAACAGCTCAAGGGGCCATCATCTACTCCCTCCAAACTCTAACAGTGTCTTGTCCCCATTCTGTGCAGTCACTACTTTTGCCTCCCCAAAGCTGCATTCCAAGACTGGATGTTACCATCACACATCCTCAAGTTTGTTGACCCACTAACCCCCTCAGTATATACTAGAAGCCCTTCTCCTCAGCAAGACCACCACCACCACCACCATCATTTGACATTCATGCCAAGTCATTAATCCTTACAAACATTTTAAAGAGTGAAAGGAAAACCTTCATAACGCTGTACATTTAAAACTCCTTTTCTGATTTTCAGACTTCCCTCAAACACCTTACCTTTGTCTGAGATGCAAACTTAAAAGTTTTAGGAGAATTGTTTTCCTTTTAAGGAAATTAAGAGACGTGGAGTTAAAAATCGGGCTTCTAATGGGAAACTAACTTCAACCTTAACTATGGAGTGACTAACGTGATTTCATAATACAAAATATCAGTGAGAAATTGGAGAGCTCCATTACTTCTCTACCAAGATTCACCCACAATCACAATAAGTACCATTCTACTTTTTGATTGCTTCCCCTGTTTCTGTTTGAGGAGTTGTTAGGATCAGTACTTATTTTCACTTCCCTGATAGAAAGTAACAGAGCAGCTACTATTAAGTCACACAAAAATATTTTTCTGAGTAGATCTTAGCCACTAATAATTTATAAAGAGCTTCAAATCAAAATCCATCACGGACTTTTCTGTAGGTATTAAGGGCCAATCAGAACTTTTTAAATAAACAGTTCAGAATTCTTTTCCCTACAAAGCACCCCTAATGTTGATGATTGTATTTAACTTTGTGAAAATAAGTATCCTTCCAGTTGTGAGTTCCCATAAGCATTCTTCAGCCTTCTCCTCAATGTTTTATTCTTCCCTGGTTTTTAAAGCCTGATAGGAGTTTTCTTGTTTGGGGACTTCTAAAACTGTTCTATTAAATCACTGTACAGACAATTTGGCTTATCCTCTTTTTGTTCAGGTTCATCCTAAAAGCATTTTATTATTGGTCATGAATTATGTCTAGAAAGTATTTAACCACTGAGGTGGCTGAGCTGTACAGGCTACATCCACTGACAAAGCATTCATACTATCTAGATTCCTCACAGATCCTGTTGTGTCATTAGCTATTACAGGCCTCTAATGAAAAGTGTGATCTGGGAATGAAGGACACTATTAAAGCATTAATAATAAAAAAATAATAATGACTTGGTTTCATGTCCATAGCAACATTACAAAAATACACAGTTTAACCTGTAGCAATAAACTTGCCACTAAAACTGGTGGATCCTCCATCTAACAGCTCAGTGAAGGCAAGGTAGAACATAGTTCACAGTCTAAACAAGGAAGAATGGTCTTATCTGGTACTCAGAAGACCTAAATTCACCTAAATTCACATCATAGCTGTGTGCTGACTTTGTGTGCCTCTGGGCAAGCTGTTTGGAGGAGATTTAAGTGCATGAGTCCAATAGACTTTCAACAGGTCTTTGACTCCTAAATCCATTAGGTGCCTTTGAAAGTCTTTGTGCGTCAGTTCCTGAATTGTAAAATGAGGACAATAACCCTTCCTCTTGCTAACCCTTTATCTGTCTTGTGTAATTAGACTGGAAACTCTTTGGAGAAGGGAATATTTCTTAAAATGCCTTTTAATGGTGCCTAACACAATGGGACCCCAGGCTCAGCTGGGGACTCTTGGTACTATCATAATAATAATAGTGAGTCCAACATTCCAAGTCACTGATTTCAATAGAATTGTTCCCACATATGCTAGTGATGAATTTAGCACTGGAGTTTGGGAATGGGCCTAAAGTCCAGCAATTGCTGAAACGTCAGAAAATTTACTAATTTATAAACTATTTTTAAAATTAGTGAATTTTAAAAGCCAGTATTAATCAACTCTGCAATACATTTAAGAAATGAAGACACCGTGGGCTATTTACTTTGACACTTTGGGACTCTCTCACCATCAACAGTATTTGTGATTTTAATACACAAAATTATTCTACTCTGCAAATTTTTATAGACAGGTATACACAGAGGGAGCCAGGTCTGGGAAATTACTTAGGAACAGTGGCAGAAAACTGTATGTTAATTGAACAGGAGTACTTGTGGCACCTTAGAGACTAACAAATTTATTTGAGCATAAGCTTTCATGGGCTACAGCCCACTTCTTCGGATGCAATTAGTAAAGATAGTTTTGACTTTCACCTTTAAGAAGTGGTAATGTCATCTAAAGCTATAGAGTTGAAAGCATTTATGGTAAAGATAGAGAATATGTAGCAGCACAGCACAATCACTGTGCAAGATCGACCCATCCCTCGATGAGGGAAGGGTCATTTTAAAGGATAATCCTCGTGCACTAGTGTTGGGACACTGCAACACCAAACTAGCTTGCTTTTCTGCAGCCTAGAACTTCAAAGGGTGTAAATGTCTTTGAAGGAGCTCCCTCCTTTCCCCCTCCTGCCCCCCACACCAGTAGCGGGGAGCCACCATTCCCTTGTAGTTCCAGCCTAGCTTACCACAGACTCAGATGCAACTGTGAGCCACTTTACAAGGGACCCCAACAAACCAAAAGCATGTTTTAATACTATGTGAGAGCACGAAACTTTGGATATGAAATATTATAGGTAAAATTTGTGAGGCCACCTTAAAAAAATCTGGCTCTAACTACATATAGCCATTTAATTTAGATTTATGATTGTCTCTGTTAGAAAGTCAGCACTTGCCAACAGTTACCACATACTAATACTGGAGACATCACACTTTGTTTTCTCCAATAAGTGTTGATTTGGCCATGACTACTGTAATAGTGATCTGTATTAAGTTCTATTGGACTACACAAGTGGTTCCCTCCAATTCATCCATCACAAAACCAACTACTGCATGACACAATAGTACAATCCAGAATTATCAATGTACAGAAGACAATCATGGTGTGTGCACTACTGTAGTCATCTTGCAACACTGGTTAAATAAACTTGACACACAAGATCTCAGATCTCTCATCAACTTGTTCTGCTTCCCATGTTTATTTGCAGCAGAATTCCCAAGCATTTCTATAAAAATGTGAATGCAGTAGGTAGTGCTAATTCTCCAACAGAATGATAATTTTGCTAAATAAGGTTTCAATGTCTTTTTCTAAATAAGAAAAAAAGATACGTATTACCTTTTATAAGACTGATTTTCTTGAAACAGTCATTTGACCCATTTTTAACTTCATCATGTTTGCTCTCTAAATAGCTTTCCCATTTTGATTGCTTCATTAACAGAACTTCTCCAAATAGTACTCACTAGGTTCTAGGTTTAGTCTTCCATTAATGTAAATCCAGATTTACAACTCTTGGGGTCATACTGAGTTTGTGAAATGTTTTGCTTTAAGATAATTGATTTATCTTTCTTCGCATCATTTTTTTCCAGTGTCAAGTAGCATTTAATCTTTCTGATGTTCTTCCTATACATTTGCTTACACACTAGTCCAGTTTTACAATTTCAAGGTAGAAAGAAAAAGATTCATATCCTAAAATTGTACTAATAGGAACACCTAGCAGAGAGCAGGCACAATTTGTCCAGTTCATTATAAAATGATGCATCAGCAACATAAGTAAGTGAGGGAGCAAGAAAAATAAGATTTCCCCTGCTACATATGGTATTTTCCTTCCTCAAGCAGCAGGGAGAAACAAGAACTAGGAGAGGAGAGAAGGGTTAGTGACACAGCAGTAAGAAGATCCTGTCCAAAAAGAAACTAATAGCGCTTACAAATAATGGGTCAAATTCTCATTTTAGTTACAGTGTTACCACTCCATTGAAATCAATGGGGATTCATTGATATAATAGAGAAAAATGTGGCCTAATATGCTGTAATTAAATAATGCTGGTTTCTGCCTCCTCTGGAAACCGTCACCTTCTTCCACATGGTGATTCTCCCTAGTGTTCAGATTTCAGCCACTATTATTCATTTGTTGATATTTAAAATTTAGCCTTAGTAATTTAAGTATTTTTACTTTTATTTTCTTGCAAATATCCAACCAGTAATCTGGTGGCAACTCAAAATGGGTCACCATCCCACTGACTGGGAACAACTGAAGATTTAGATGTGGACAACAAAGAACTTATATTTGCACCACATGTAAACTTTTTCTTATCCCTCTTGTAATCATCCAATATGTTCCTTTCCTGAAACACTAGAATCATAGGAATTCCCAGACTGGATCAGTGTAGTCGTATTCTGTCTCCAGTAGTCAATTATATATGTTTCAAAGGAAGATGCAAGAAACCTCAAGATAGACAATTCTGGAAGAGCATTCCAATTGGGTGAGTTTTTTCCTAAATTCCTGAGTTAGTGGTTGGCATAAGTCCTGAAGCATGATGGATTATATCTCTTACATTATTTGCAACAGGTTACACAACTTTAAATACATAAAACAACATAGGCCAAACTGGACAGTCTCTACGGAAAAGGATAAATGGACACAAATCAGACATTAGGAATGGCAATATACAAAAACCTGTAGGAGAGCACTTCAACCTCCCTGGCCACACTATAGCAGACCTTAAGGTGGCCATCCTGCAGCAAAAAAACTTCAGGACCAGACTTCAAAGAGAAACTGCTGAGCTTCAGTTCATCTGCAAATTTGACACCATCAGCTCAGGATTGAACAAAGACTGTGAATGGCTTGCCAATTACAGAACCAGTTTCTCCTCTCTTGGTTTTCACACCTCAACTGCTAGAACAGGGCCTCATCCTCCCTGATTGAACTGACCTCGTTATCTCTAGCTTGCTTGCTAGCACACATATATATACCTGCCCCTGGATATTTCCATTACATGCATCTGAGGAAGTGGGTATTCACCCACGAAAGCTCATGCTCCAAAACGTCTGTTAGTCTATAAGGTGCCACAGGATTCTTTGCTGATAAAACAACAGATTTATATGTCTGACAAAATTAATAAGGCATCGTTAATAGCCAACTGGAGAAAAAACATGTTTTAAATAAGCCAATGACTTTCAATTTAGATAAGATGTAAGACCTCAGTAAGCAATATTGTAAATCTGAATAGATCCATGCTAGCGTTCCCAAAAAAGCTGTGTCTGGCTAACTGGTACCATGAGGCAGGGCCTTTATAGGAGGGAAGCTATCATAATAAAAGTACTTACCTTTCATATAAAGAATGGAGGAAAGATGGAAAATCCTCTATAGAGACTCTTGAAGAAAGAAACCTGCACCCATGATAGATACCAGATCCACGCTTCCCTAATTCCTGCTAATCTTTTACCTTATAGCTATAATATCAACATATCATTCTCTAGTAAATATATATTGAATTAGCACTGCATACAAAGTAGTAAACAAATTGAAGAAGGAACAAAACGTGATTGTATCTTGTTTTAATTATTATATTTACTATTTGGGCTCCATTTATACCACGTAGGCATGTCCCTGTTGGGGACAATGACTAGCTGCACTGCTCCTGGGACAGTGCCAGGAGGAATTCTTCATTTAGTGCTACACTCTCCAGGGAATGCAGCATACTCTCTGCTGCATCTCTTGTGAACTCCACTCGCAGCTGCATGGGGAGTCATGGAGTGCAGCCAATATGGAGGAGTGGAAAAGGAAGGTGGAGGGAAAAGTGATCCCACAAAGGATATTTCTACACTGCATCTGGGAGCATGCTCCTGGACAAGGTAGAAAGATGCACACTAGCTCTGCTCGAGTAAGTGCACTAAATTTGTTAGTCTCTAAGGTGCCACAAGTACTCCTGTTCTTTTTGCACTAAAAACAGCAATGTGGACATTGTGATATGGGCTAGTCACCTGTGACCACCAGGGAGTGGTCGGGATAGCCTGTATGACTGCCCATGCTACATTATCTACACTGCTATTTTTAGTGCACTAGCTCGAGCAGAGCCAGTGAGCATCTGTCCACTGAGGCTTGAAGGCACGGTCCCAACTATACTGTAGACAAGTACACTGCAGCCTGGAGTAATTTGATTTTACGAATTAAAAGCTTGGTTTTCATCCCTGAGCTTTTAGTTTTGCATATTCAAAATTGCACTTGCACATATATGCATAACACATTCCAGTTGCAAACCCATTCACATTCATTTAAATGATTCTAGTACCTCCACAGACACGTGTTAGAATGTGCACGAGCAAACCCCATTTCTCTGTATTGGATTTTGTTAGTGCATGTTCTATCACTTGGGAGTGTGTGGTGAGGAGAATTTAAAAGGTGATTGAAAGGATTTGCACCCGGAAAGCACATGAATATGCATTTGCACCATTGAACACATACACAAAAACAGGATGGTAGTGTTTGGCCTCTAGTGTTATTTCATTTGGAATAAAAATATAATGCTAGTAAAAAAGATTTATGGTTATATTGTAAAGTTTTGAACATTTCAGTCACTAACAAGTGTAAAAAAGAGAAACCTTTTTCTATGAAAAATAAAAACAATGTGATGTTTGTGTGATGTTCTATCAAATTCTATAAAAGACCATGCAATAAATACATATTAACATTTTTGTACTAAAGGATTTACGCAAATTCTAGCATAAACAGATGAAATTTTTGAATTAAGAGTCTATGAATGTGCAATAGGCAAAACAAGCAGAAAGTCATTAAAACACATGGAGTAGAGGACAAAAAGAAGTGTGTTTTCCTATCTCAGACAAGCGTCAGATATAAATAACTGCTCTCCACATACAAACGTTTCTGACTCCGAGGGAAAAAAAGCAAAGGTCTAACTGCCATGTAAACTCATTTTAAATGTCATGTTTTATTAGAACCCAATAAGTGGAATGTCTGTTTCCCCCCTTTGGTTGAGCCATCAAATTTGTCAAAATTTTATGATAATTCATTCCATCATTCCTCAGACATTTAAATGACAGACAGTCCTTGGGAAAAGAAAAATCCCTGTAATCCTACTCTTCATGTTAAACTGCCTCCAGAGAGATTTTTGAAATATACCACATCATCATAGAAGCTAAGCCTAAACTTCCCAATTCTACTTATGATTTGCTGCCTTTTGGAAAATGACAATAAATTGGCTCTCTACTATTCTTGACCTCTTGACTTCTGAACCGTGGCTGCCCAAGCCTTAACTTTGCTTGTTTAAGTCAGTAGCTTTAGTATCATTCTGATCCTCTCCCACATGGTCTGGAGATATAACTCTCCTGAACGGTTAAGCTCCCCCTCTAGTGTTCACTGCTCATCACATTATTCCTCTGAGTAAGAAAGAGAGATGCCACGTCGGAGCCTCTCACAGAGATAGATCTGGATTGCTACCCATTTACAGATCTTGAGTATAAGGGCATGAAGACAAAAGGTGAATAGAGTTCTAGAAATCTATTCTTACTTGGCTTCTTTTCCTGTCAACTTTATAAGTTGAATCATAAAATAACAATGGAGATGTTATTGTGCAATCGGTTTGAAGTGATGCCTGATCTTAGAGAGTAACTACTTGGCAGACAGCATAGCTGAACTGGCAATGTGAGTTTAGAAATCAGAGGATGACCTAATACCCCTTGGCTTGTACATGAGTGAATGAGTTCACATTGGAAACCAAGACACAGAAGTTCTTAGTTTAGGGGCCAGTTAGAAATCACAGTGAAGTGGAGGCTTCTACAATTGCTTTCCTTAGTACGTCTTGAAGGGACTCCTCTTGTCATTTCAGATTGATAGTGCGTATATATATATATAGATCTGCATGCTCAGTGAGGCTTAGAATTTACTTAGATGAAACAAAAGACAAAAGGAGTATCAGTTATTAGTAACAGTTTTAAAATCAGGGTTCTTGAAAGATTAAAAGTTCAGTCTCTTTTGTCAAATGTAATCTTGAACCCTCAACTAGACATAACCCAGAATTTATTGAGCAGTGAAAACATGTAAAACCAAAGCTAGTGTTTCAGATAAAGATGCATCAACATATCACCCTGAAAGTCTGTTGATTTTATTTTTAAAGGCACTTTTTTCCTGAAGAGTTAAGCGAATAGTTCTAAAAGCAAAAAATAGAATATATAATATTGCAGAAAGAGTCAAAGTACCGATGCATATATGCAACACCAAATTATGTCATGGTTTCCCAGCAGTCTGTACTAATTTGAATAGCTTTTCTAAACGGACTTATCTACCTGTCTCATTTAAATACACACATATATTGTATTTACTGTAGTTTCAACTGCTTTAATATAATTTAAGTTACCTATGTCTGATTTAAATCACACAATTTAAAATAGTATTTTTTAAAAGAGTCTCTCTGCCTCTCTGACTGTTGGAAACTGAGGCCTGAAACACACATTTGACAAGATCTGGTGGGAAAAATGTCAATGGAACAGTTTTCTGTCAGAGAATGCACTGCTGCAAAAATCAAAATACTTTGGGAAATCATGTCAGTTTTGTCAAAATTTTGTTTTGGAATTAAAAGAAAAAAAAGTTTTAAAAAATGTAAAAACATCCCATTTGGACATTTTCAGAATGCAAGTGTGATTTTTTACTTTCAAAATGACTGTTTCAATTTTTTTGTTTGCATTATAATTACATTGAAGCATTTCAATTTTATCGCAGCAAAATATTTTGACTGATCCAAATTTTCTTTTATGCAAAATTTTGGAGTTTTGTTCTGAATCTGAGTGAAAACAAATTTTGAAATCTTGAGTTCCTCTGCAAAGGAAACATTAGGTATGGAGCAGTATGGAGGACAATTTCATCCTCTGTGCAGTTCTATACCTTATATTTCCTTAGCAAAATGCTTCTACTATTTAAATCAGAAAAGAATTTCAGAAAGAAAACAATTATAATCTTTACCAGCTTCTAGAAACTGTTTGTTACAGCAGCATGTCAGCACAGTGCTGTATCCAGAATTCATTTAGACATAGTCTTGTCTTAATTCATGTCTTATTGTATCTCATGTACTTCCAGCCAAAATGGACAAAGCTTCTAAACTTCATTTTAGCCTATGTTCAGTCACTGAGAAATTACTGAAAAAAATGCAAATATAAAATATATTTCCTGCTGTACAAATAAAGCTTTTAGATGGTGGTAGTGGTGGTAGGTTTTGGTGGTAGAGTTGAGACAGGCAAAAGACATAACTGGGAAGCATCATTTTCAATAGTCTTCATTCTATGTAGAAGTAACGGATGGCCAAAAACCTGCAATAGATTCATCACTGTCTAATGAGGGAAATCAAATCCTCCATGTCAGAGAAAAGGATACTTACATATCTTGATTCCAAATATTCAAAGTTCAAAAACACTTGATCTGCAAAGAATAAGATCTAACTCAAATGTATTTTAACTTCTTTGCACTCACTCACAATGAAGGTGCCCCTCACTTTCCTGCACAGGTTAACCACAGTGCCAGCATAAAAGGGGAAAGTGCCATGCCTGCAAAAGGGCTGACAACGCTTACTCTCCATCCTGAAGGAAGGGAGAAGCAGGAACCAGATTGTGAGCAGAATGGTTTTGTTATGTGAGGATGGGCAGGGTGCTGAGAGGCCTCAGAGAGCCTCTGCTCACCTTGCATGCTGGGGGGGGGGGAAAGGGGAGTGAGGGGGAGAAGAGGGAAGACATGAGTACATATAGGATGGGCTATATATGGGAGCAGGGAGAGAGAATACTTACCTTTCCCTTGAATTCTGGTCATTCTGAACAGTAAGAGTCAGGGGAGAACAATGAAGATGATTAGAGACAAGGAAAGACTACCATTTGAAGAGAGATATTTTTTGAAAAAGTGCTATGTTGTTTACACAGAAGATGAATAAGAAGAGACTTGATAAAGGGATATAAACAAATGAATGGTAGGTACGACTGTCTCAAAAGACCAAGATGCTAAATGAAACTAAAGGCAACAAATTTAAACCCGCTAATAGGAATACTTTTTATAAAATATCTGATAAGTCAGCAAAACTCACAACCACAAGGAATTGAAGCTCAGAGATTCCCCAAAGAGGATCATGTCTGTGGTATGAATAACAAAAGCATATTCAAGTTAATAAATAAGATTAAAATATATAAAGGGATATACAACTCTAATGTTTCAGGGACAAAGTGAGTCAAAAACTGAATAAATTAGGAATAAGCTTCCTGCATGAGCAAGTCATTTCATAATTGTCCATTATGGAGGTACTTGGCATCAGAAACTGGCCACTGTCAGAGACAGCATACAGGAATCAGTGGACCCTTGGTCTGATCTGGAATGGCATTTTCTATGTTCTTATGTTCCTCTCAGATTCCTAAGAATAGTTACATTACACCTTTCTTTGGGAGAGACTTGCAGCCTTCCACATCAAATCGTCACCCAAATAAATCACTTTTGACTGGACAAAGGCACATTTCTCCTTTTTCACTCAGAAGCCACATCTTGTTAAATATTTCAGCAGACTTCAGGTCTCTCAAATTATCTCTTTCATTTACACCTGTAATGACTATATCATCCAGATATCTGGTTACAGCACATATAATGATATAATAATATTAAATCTGTTGTTCATGCGGTTTACACTGATGGTCTGGGAACTAACGGCTTCACATGATCTGTCATGCAATGCTTTAACTATACATTTCTTTATCTATAATCAAAATTACATTTTCTTCCCATTTTCTTTAAATTCACTAGGTATTCAGAAAACATTTCCCTTTCACATTAATTTCTCATGTGTAGATTCCTTATTACATTATAGTGAGCTCCGGGTACATAATAACTTCTTATAACTTAAATTAAATCCTAAAGTCATTTCTGGCTTGTTTTTTGGGGTGATGACATCTGCTAATGCTCTGTGAACTTTTCTTCCTACTAAAGTAAAATATATCTGACATACAACTCCCATTAATGTGTCTGAGCTTCTTCTATGTATATAAAAATAGATATTAAGGCTGTATAACAAGAGCAGTATCTTTTTTTCCCCCCTTCACACTTCACAGGAGAAATTGTTTGATTCATTGATAGTCATATTTTTGCCTGTTTTGTTTAGGGTGTCCAGCTAGAAAGTGTGAAAACTCAGGATGGGGTGGAGAGTAATAGGCGCCTATATAGAAAAAGCTCTGGATATCGGGACTGTCACTGTAAAATTGGGATATCTGGTCACCCTAGTTTTGTTGCATGTGGCTGTGTGCATGTGTATTGTGTATATATGAGAAAAAATATTGTGAGAAAGCTCATTTCAGTGCAAGAGAGGGCTTTTGGGTTTAATTCTGAAGTGGGCAGTTCTGTGGCCATTCTTATATCTTGCAGGAGTGAATTCCATAGTTTATGTCTAGCTCCTGGGATATGTGTTTCTCCTCCACTCTCAAGCCTCCCCCTGTTCATCAACAATTACACTGAGCAGCTCTCATGAAAGGTGACGGAAAGAGAGCCATTCTCGAGTATTGGGAAAAGGACCTTGAATCAGGCTCTGTATTCAATGGAGAGCCCGTGCATAAAGTGAAGCACAGAAGTGATATACTCATAGTAACCTGTGCCCTTAAACGGATGAGCTGCTGCATTTTTTTAAAACCAGTTAGAGTTTTTTCAGGCTATGTGGCTTCATTTCTAGATATAATGAGTTGCAATAATACTATTATGTTTTTCTTCCTCTTTAATTTTGTTAGCAAGTAAATGCTGATCAAGCTGATACACATAAGCACCAAAGCTATCCAATTTACATTAACATGAAAATCCTTAGTTACAAACAGCACTTTATTGTAACAGTTCTCTCTGGAAATTCACTGTTCTCCTTCTTGTGGCTCTTACCCACATGATTCTTCAGAGAATCAATCAAAACTGCTTTTATCAGTGCAAATCAATCACATCCTCATGCCAAATATTGCCTGTTGTGTACTGAAGAATTATGAAGCCCCCATTTGGATTTCCTTAACATGTTTACCTTTCATTTAACACAGAAAGATTTTCAAATCATTTAGAGGGCAAACACACATCCATCTGCGTTAGCAGCTTCTAGAAGCTACTACATCTCAGCTATCAGTTTCCAGGCCACTTTCTCAGCAAATCTCTCTCCAGATTCTGTCACTAGGTGCTGGCTGGAAAATTAATTGTAAAAATGAATCTTTTGTGCTTTTCTAGGAGCCAATAGGAACATAACTGTTCAGAGAAGGAAATTCAGAGACTCCAACAGTTTGGAATAAGATTTTAATTGGCCCTCATATGGATACAGGGGAAGTGCTCAAGGAATTTACTTTCTCTTCTGTGTGTGCTCTCCAAGGGTGCACTTCATTCCAAAGGAGCCAGGAAGGGGCAGAGAGAAAGTCGTGCTATGACCCTACTTCACACTCCATTTCAGCATGTAGAGATGGCTGATGGGTTGAAGGGAGCAGTGGGAAAGGAGTGTGACACTCCTAACCTAACTTTTAATGTGGCTCTGCACTAGTCCTTATTTAGGGCTATGCCTATCTGATACCATCTAGCCCTCAAGGAGGAAAGAGTTAAATTCACTTTTTTCAATTTCCTTTATTTAAAATGCCACCATGATAGTGTTCCATATGTATGACCAATAATGCATACTAAGATCAGTTTGGAACTGGGAAATTTGACTCAAAAAGGAAATATAAAGATTTGCCACTCAAGGTTTAGAATTCCTTACACGTTCTTCTACTTCTCAAGCTAGTAGAAGGTACATAACATTTGGGAACCTACACATCTCTAAAATTAACTCTGGTTTTGTTCTCATATGCACAGGGCATTCTTCTAACAATGCTAGAGGGGATTACGTCCCTGATAGATATGTTCCTAACTGAAGTACGCTGTAATTTGCAGACAATATTGAGAAATGATTTTGCTCCATGAATGGTTATAAAATGCCTAATGGAGCTTCCTTTTTTTTGTTAAGTTAACTTGCTGTTACCTGATCCTGGTACACGGTTCATATTTAAGAGTGAGAAAGATATGGGTATTGAGTTTAAAGTTGATATTTACCAGTCATGCCTAAGTAATTGGTTTTTTGTTTGTTTGTTTTTTAATTTCTTTTAGATTCTGAAAGTGAATTTAGTGCCTGTGAAAAGTGTTGGATTGACAGATCCAGAGACTCAAGGCCTCTGTTCTATATATCCACAGAACAAGTAACGCAAAGGCAGCGAAAATATAAGGTTTCCCATCTCTGTTTTTGATGTGCTTCAACCTTGTTTGGGAACAACCAACCCCAGGTGGAAGAAGGGAGCTCATTCTCTATGCTCATTCAGTCCTTGACTCTTTTGCAGTGGTGGCCAGCAAGGATGAAGGCTGTACTAGTGGATGTTGTGAAAATGGACTGATAATATGTTCTACATTGGCCATGGAACATCCTGTATTAGGGATAGTGACTTAAACTCAAATACATGATCTAAAATTAAGTCTAGTTGCCCTTACAGCAAATACCAGAAAATAATGTTTTGATTCATTGCAATGGATCAAATTTGACATTGTAAAATAGTAATGTTCCCAATTCTCAGCTGCAGCTAAGGAACTCACAGCACAATTCAGCTGAGTGTGGGAAGTCAAGCTGCCTTTGTTGCTTCACTGATCCCAGGACTGGCTGGTCATCCAGCTGCCAGTAGTCCATCTGGAAACTGACAGGAAGCAGCTATGGATTTTAGTGAGGAGGCATAGGAGCCATAACAACAGTTGTATGACATTGGAGGATCCCCTAAATTGGCAAGACCACTAATAGAAGTGAGGAAGTAGTCGTCTCTGTGCCCATAACATCTTGGGTGCTCTCAGAATGCCCCTCAAGCTCCTAAACACTGAAGGCCCAATTCTGCCCTCAGTTATACCAGTGATAATCTCTTTGAAACAAATGGGAGCTGATGCCAAAGACCAACTTGCACCCACAATGCTTGCCCCAAACCCTCAAAATATGTAGCAAAGGGTTAAAATTCAGAGTGGTTATTTTTTACCATACATACAACACACAATTGCAGTTTCCTTACTGCAGCAAAAGTACATAGCCATATACATACAAAGCCATAACCCATTCTGGTATTGTCTAGTCATCCTAGTTTTTACAATGCAATGATTATGAAATGTGTGATTTTTTTTCCCTCAGATTTCAATTAGCTCCAAACCAGAATCCTGAATGCGCTTTCACCCAGGGCACTCCCAGCTCCCCCTGCCTGGCTGCTGCCACCAGGGTCTTTCTTCCAGCTACAACAGATGAACCAAATGGGGCTAATTGTGATCAGGGCTGGCTCTACTGTTTTTGCCGCCCCAAGCAGTGCGCCGAATTGCTGCCGCGGACGGCGGGGGCAGTCTGTTTGCCGTTAAGGCAACATGCACGTTTCCGAGGCGGCGGCAATTCAGTGGCAGCTTCTGTCTTCAGCCAGAAGACAGAAGCTGTGTCACCACAGACAACTGAACATAGAAGCTGCCACCAAATTGCTGCCACCGCGGGAACGCATGAGCCGCCCTAATGGCACATAGACTGCCCCCGCCGTCCGCAGTAGCAATTTGGCGTGCTGCTTGGGGGAAAAAACACACAGACTTCCGCCCCTTGCAGATTGCCGCCACAAGCACCTGCTTGGAATGCTGGTGCCTGGAGCCGGCCCTGATTGTGATGGTAGTTTGTATAATGCTAGCAACTGTTTACTATGAATTGGACTGGATTTGAGACCAGAAAGGCACTGAGCACTTGTAGGTGGCAATGATCAGATGCTATTGAAATGAGTCCTGAAATTATATAGATTGTGAAGCAAGCTGAACACATTCAAATGCCATGACCAGCAGAAACATATTTTACTACTTTTTAGGTCTAGTCTACACTACAAAGTTAGGTCAATGTAAGTCCAGTTGTGTTAACGTAGTTATGCATGTGTCCACACAAATTTTGTCTCCCTCCCACATAAGCAGCCTGTTATGGTGATACAGTAACACCACCTCGTCAAGTGATGCAGGGTCAAGGTCGACCTACTTAGGTTGACGCAGTATGAGTGTACACATTCCATTAATTGGAATGTGTACACTAACAGTCCTCCAGCAGCTATCCCACAATGCACCTGCCTCCACAATGGGGCCTGCTCTGTTCATAGTTTTGAACTCCACTGCGTAGGGGTCGCGGAGACTAGAAGACTTCCCCTGCAAAGCCCCAGTATTATTTTTGAAATGACTTTTCCTGATTCGCACCTTGGCATGCACACCTAGCAGCTCACCTTTATTGTGTGTGTCTGACTGCCCAAGCAACCAAAACCACCCCCCCCCGTGCCCGCCCCCCACAGAGAGAGAGAGACAGAGACAGAGACAGAGAGAACTGCTAGATACAGGCAAGAAATATTGTATCTCCTTGGCCTGTGAGGAGAAGATGCTGTGAAAGCACAGCTATGGACCAGCTGTAGAAACATCAACATCTATGAGAAAATTGCAAGAGGGATGCTGGCAAAGGGGCACAACAGGGATCAGCAGCATAGAATCATAGAATATTAGGGTTGGAAGAGACCTCAGGAGGTCATCTAGTCTAATCTCCTGTTCAAAGCAGAACCAACACCAACTAAATCATCCCAGCCAGGGCTTTGTCAAGCCGGGCCTTAAAAACCTCTAAGGAAGGAAATTCCACCACCTCCTTAGGTAACCCATTCCAGTGCTTCACCACCCAACTAGTGAAACAGTGTTTCCTAATATTCATACTTGTATGTGAGGGGGAAAAATGTTAGGGAATAAATTCTAAAAAGGGTAGTATGGCAGTCCAGTTACACAATCCACATCAGACCAGTATCTGAGGCAGATGAAGAACACACAGAGGTAGCTTTGGCATCCCTTTTTATTTCTTTGGCTTGCTGGACTAGGCAGTGGGAGACATGAGAAGTACTCTGCTTTGTCTGAGATCTCACTGAAACTTCCATGAAAATACTCTGCAAGCCTCTCCCAAAGATTTCCAGGGATGGCAGCCTTGTTTCTTCTCCTGTAATAGTAGACATTCTCATGCCACTCTGCAATGAATTCAGCTAGCATTGCTGAACTAAACAAGCTAGCAGCACACAGGCCCAGGGAGGCCAGTAGCAGTTGCATTGTCTGTGCCTTTATAATCTTCAGGAGTGTGATATAAGCCAAAATCACCTCTGCCTGTGAATATATTGCCAATATATTCGCTGCCATTTCCCTATACCCATACTCTTTGAGGAGGGGCTAAACTTTATAGCAACTGGTCTGGTTTTATCAGTAGATCCCGGCACAATGGCCTGGAGGGGTCCCCACTCCATGCCCACTTAACATCTGTCCCTTATCGGGAGAAAGAAAAGCGCTAGGGAGGATATGTTCTGCAAGATCCTCCAAGCCACAACTGCCTTGGGACTGTGATCAAAGAACTTGGAAGGCCCTTCAAAATGCCAATGAGGAGAAGGACCAAGAATGAAGAAAGAGTAGTTGCTGCAGCACATAATTGGGTTGCTCAGGTAACAAAACACAAGTACTGCAGGCCCAAAGTTGCCAGAATCAGCAGCATTTTCAATAATTGGAAGACTCCATGCTCAGTGCTCTCAGTATCATGACACTGTGGTAAATATGGCACTTGTCCCCTATCACTCCACACTTGGGGACAAGAAGGAGAACCATAGCTACTAGTAAAACTAGTAGCCACAATGAACTACACTAAATGACTATTTACATACATGGACATAAATGTTTACTGTTTACTGTTTTCACTTCGTATCAAACTGTGGTTCACCTTCAACAGTTTTTTAAAAAAACCTTGTACGTGTTTATTTGCACTTTAATTTTGTTAACTGCTGTTTGTCACAGAATAAAGATATTGGAAAGCCAGAGTATCTTTATTAGTTCACACCAAGCATTGCAGAATACATAGTAGGAGGCAAAGACCCATATAATGTATAATCTAAAGTACACAAGACAGACACTATTTCATGAAAGCAACGCAGAACTTGACTATTAAAATGATCTTTTAACGCCTCCCTCAGCTGCACAGCTCCACGGTTGGCTTTTCTAATAGCCCTTGTGTCTGGCTGTTCAAACGTAGCAGACAGCTGCTCAACCTCCATCCACCCTGGTGGCAGTTTCCCCCCACTCACTTAGCCTCATAGATATTACACAGTATACAACATGCAGCTATAACCATTAGGATGTTTTTGTCGCTGATATCCGATCTAATGAGTAAAGAATACCAGCATCCCTTTAGTCTACCAAAAGTACATTGGACAGTCATTCTGCTGAGCTGGTGGTTGAATCTTTCCTTGGCTCACTCAAGGTGGTCACTTAGTCAGGGAAGCAAGGCGGGGGATAGACTGGGTCCTTCAGAATCACTATTGGCATTTTGACATTGCCAATGGTAATCCACCAGTCAGGAA
>NC_066619.1:59420894-59478394 GCF_025201925.1 Gopherus flavomarginatus | reverse complement strand
AGTCCTTGTGAAAGCAATTGGGACTCTGCTGAGGTCCTTGTGTCACTGCAGACTACTGAGGCCTATTGACATAGCGCTATTACCACCAACTGTAGACCTTTTAATGTCCACTCCCAAGCTGGATCATAGATACTTGGCCAATCTATCATTCAGTCACCCCATTGCCCTTCAGTATCCTGTCAATCAAGCTGTGACAACTCCCCATCCATGCTTTGCTCCTGACAGTCTGCTGAGCATGCATAGTACAACTTCAGAAGAGACAACTCACCCAACCAGCCACCTGTTATCCCTGTAATGATGAGAACGCAAAGGGCCATCACCAATTCATGAAGGGAGGCAAAAACCTAGACAAGCTGGGTCAATCTGCCAAGGAGGAAAAATTACTTCCTGAACTGGAGGAGAAAGCAGTAGCCCTTTTTGCATCCCAGCCATGCCCCACTCTATTGGAAGTGACAGGAGTCAAGCTGGGGACAGAGCAGGAGAAGCCCTAAAAATGCAGAGCTCTTCTAAAGGAGAACACTTTAATTTCTCACAGTGAAAAAAAAAAGGCAGTAGATGATTAGGAGCCATAATAGAAGCAGTCTATGCTTATGGTTATAGTACAGTAGTGCCTAGAGGTTCAACCAAGATCAGAGCCCACTGTGCTATGCACTGTTCAAATGCAATAATAACGAGACAGTCCCTGTCTCTGAATAAGGTTACCAGATAGCAACTGTGAAAAAATGGGACAGGGGGTGGGGGGTATTAGGTGCCTATATAAAAAAGTCCCCAAAACAGGACTATCCGTTTAAAAATGGGACATCTGGTCACCATACACCTGAAGAACTTACAGTGCAAATAGACAAGACTAAGAATAGGCATGAAAATAGAAGAACAGAGAGGTGAAGTGGCTTAACCAAGGTTGTGCAGCAAGCTGGTCACATAGCTGAGAGTAGAATCTAGATCTCCTGACTTCCGGTCCATTGTCCTAGCCACTAGACCACACAGATTCTGATTTAAAATATACTGAAATGCTGTATGACCTACAGTACTTGAAGTCTTTAAAAAAAACTATCACTTTCAAAGTAGCAGTATGTGAAATATCTATAGTGTGTAAGAGTAGATGCTCACTCATGCTGAAAAAAGATAGATAAAACTATCTAATATTCCCTTGTCCCATTTGTATATTTGTAATAATACCTTGCTCTCCTATAGTGTTTTTCCCCAGTCTATCTCAAAGCAATTTACAAAGACGGCAAGTATCACGGTGTAAAGTAAGGGTATTTCCTCAGAAATATACCTGTTATTTGTGTTCTTCATCAACCTTATAACATAGTTCACTCAGATCAACCAGTTGGGGCTCTGCAAATGGTTAACTGATAGCTCCAGGCAACTAAATCCAGGCTAGACAGGCATATAAAAGTTCAGTTTACCCTGTTAAGAAATTAATGAGCAAACCGTAAATCATAACAGATAATTATTTGCTTCCTGATACATTTCTAGCTAAGCTGCATTTTCACGGTAAAATTTAAATATCAGTGAATGAAAGAATAATTTGTCCTAACTATGTTTTGGGACAAATCACATGAAACATCTAAGAAACCCTTTATATTCACTGCTGTACTATTACAAATATTAAGTTTTTTTTTTAATTGGACCCAGTTTCAAGTGCCTTATTCATTTTGTACTCAGTGCTATTGATTAGAGTAGGATTTTGCAGAGTGAGGATTGAGTACAAACTGAGTAAAGACCTCTCAGGATTTGGTCCATCTGAGGGATGGGGCAATTGATGAGGTAAAAAAAAAAGTCACATATTGAATGGATAATACAGACATCAAATTACTTATATCAAAGGATTTGTCTACATATGAAAGTTAATCTGGAATAAGGTAAGGTGCAAATTTAAAGCAGATGAAGTTAATAAGGAATAGTTAATATGTGGAAGCTAGTCCAGAGTAAGAGCATCCACACATGGAGTTGATCAGGAATAGCTTCTTTGTAAACAAGATTCTAGCTGCAACCTTAGAAGAAAGAAATTCTCTTTCACTTTACTGTATGTTTTCAACTATTGCAGAATATAGTGTGTGGTATGTTGTGCACCCCACTCGAGCGGTAGCAACCCTTCCAAGGTTGTTTAGGACACTTGCATGTTTGTTCTATAGAAGTCTGTGAACAAATTTTCACAATGATTTTATTTGACGCTGCTGCATTTATCTGAAATATGCTTCAGAGCATTTTAATATTAATACCAACTATGCAGGGCCCTTCAAAAATCAAGACTGTTCCTGGAAAATTTGGACAGGGTAGTAATCCTAGAGGACAGTTAAATTCTATTGAATTCCATAAATTCAGCAGGGCTACTTGAGAGATAAGACACTACTACACATGAGCAAGAGTGGCAGAACTGAAACCCAAGCCTGGAATTTGTCCCATTTTTTAGTGTTTGAAAACGTAAAATAACTATAGCACAGTACGGTATAGGATGTTTAGTCAATAAAGTCACATGATTTGCATCAGGCCTCTATCAGCTTGCACCTAGCTATTCCTTCTCTTCAGCTTTCCCACCACTCACCTCACCATTCTGTAAGCCATCCAAAACACTGCTGCAAATGTCAGCTATTTCTCCTGAGGCTACAACCATATTAAACACCTTCTAGAAGTCACTTCAGTCACCTATTGCCCGTCCCACCCCCAGGGGATGCTCTAACTTTTTTGCTGCCCCAAGCATGGTAGGCAGGCTGCCTTCAGTGGCTTGCCTGAGGGAGGTCCCCGGTCCTGCAGCTTCAGCGTACCCACTGCCAAATTGCCGCCGAATCCGCGGGACTGGGGACCTCCTGTAGGCGCACTGCTGAAGGCTGCCTGACTGCTGCCCTCACAGGGACTGGCAGGGTGCCCCCCATGGCTTGCCGCCCAAGGCACACGCTTGATGCGCTGGTGTCTGGAGCCGCTGCTGCCTGCCCCCCCAAAATCAATCTCCCTGTTCTGTTTTCAAAGCCCTCCATTAACTCTGGGGCTAGAGACTGAGAGGCAGGTTTTTAAGATGAAATCAGTAGGATTTTATGATAGAACCTATGTGGAGGGAAAAAGAGAGGGCTCAAAAGTGACACCAAGTTTTGAATCCTCCTACAGGGAGTATGACGAGGCAGTAATAGAAAATGGAAGGTGAAGACCTGGGAAGGAATGATGAGACATTCTGTTTATGCCATTCTGACTCAGAGGCTGGCAGTGGGAAGTACATGTAGGAAGAGATGTCATAAAGGAAATCTTTTCTTCTGAGCATTTGAGAAGGGAGTAGGCTGATGGGGTACTATTAATAAGGGGATTCAGTTTTTATGTTGTTTGTCTGGGCAGACCACTCACGTTTTTGAGCTCATTGAGTGCAGTTAGTGTGAAACAAGGCTATAATTTTTATATGAGATTCTTGTAAAGCACCCAGAGCTTTGGAGGGACCCTTAAATAATCAAAAGAAATTACATAAATAAAATAAGAATCTCAGAGAGGGAGAGGTCAGAGGTGGAGATATAAATCTGAGAGTCTTGAGTTATAGAGATGGTAATTAAAGCCATGAGAACAGATGAGGTTGCAAATCAACAGGGCCATACTGCCTTCCGGACCGTCCCTCAAGTCAAGCTAAACTGAATAACTGTCTGGAGAGTCCTGAGATAATAATGATCCTACAGTGCCACCAAGCCATTGATCAGTTATATATGAAAAGTGAGGGGCTTCCTCCCTGCAATCATCACATGATTTACCACCCCCAATCCATGCTGTAGTTAGTATAAAAAGAATGCAAATACATAACATGAAATTTCTGATAAACTCAAAGTTGTAATTCTCTTTATGGAAGTGCAGAGAAATGGAAATCCATAGGATTAGCTACTAAACTGGTGCAAATTGGCATAGTCCCAGTGAACTCATTGGATCAATGCCAATTTAGACTAGCTGAAAATCTAGCTAGTTTAAAACCCAGATTATGGCATTTAGACACTGGTCCTTAGACAGCACAATCCCTCTTGGTAACCCAGCACAGAGAGGAAGTGGTTATACCGCACTATCCTTTCAAATGATTCAATCTGGCCTGACAGTGCACCCAGACATATCTGAGGGTCAGTTCAGGGTATGAGTGGTCCAATCACTCTACCTCCTTCCCATGTCTTTTGGAGTGATTTGTATCCCAGCATTGCCAGGAGGAAATGGTCCCCCTAGTACAGGCACTGGAAACGTCCTTGGATCATGCATGGGGATGCAGTTGGAAATTGCAGCTTGTAGTCTACTGACCTTTCCCCGCCACACACACTCAGAAAGGGTGAGAATATTCTTACTTTTATTATGTGATTCCATATATGAATGTTTTTGTTATGCAACTGTGGAAGAACACAGTGAAAGCAGGAGATTAATGATTTAATCTCTTTTCCTTTAAAGTACCAGGTAAATTAAATATTATATAACAATTACCTGTAACATTCAGATTACATCAGGACCTAATCTGCTTGATTTAGTCATACAGCTTTTCCCAGTGAGTTTTATGGGATAATTCATGTGATCCTTAAATTCTCATCTCAAGAAATATAGAAATTAAATGGCTAAATTCCCTCAGTTCCATGCTTGTCAATCTAGAGCAACTATTGGAGTCAATGAAACTCTAGTTTTACACACATTTGTAACAGGGCAAAAGCTGGCCCAGTGTTCTCATACTAATTTTAAATCATCCATATTGCTCTCCTTAGGCACTTAACACCAGAACTAATTGAAAAAATGGCAACTGTTTCTTGTGAGAATATTTTTTTCCAGTTTCACAATCACCCTCCCTATTCCAAAACATTTAACACCAAACTGAAAACCAACACATTTTTTTAAGGCCAACAACCAATTTTTGACGAAGTTTGACAAAAAAAATGTATAACACCTCTCCTCAAAACTCTCATGGTTTCACTGAGAGTTTTAGACACAAGAAAAGCAGGATCTCACTCAGGCAAAATTCTGGGTATGTATAATTTATAACACTCATGTGGTAAATGAGTAATTAGAACATCATGGAAGGGATGTTGACAAGGTGAATTAGGAATAAAATTTTGTTGTTCTTTCACAACAAGCCAAAATTTTTGTACTAAGTAAATGGCCTTATCTTTCAAGGTGTTGAGCAGTCACAGATCCCATAGAAGGCGGTGGGAAGCTGTTGGTACTCCACACCACTGAAAATTAACTTAATTAGGGTTAGATTAGGACAACCTGACAACCTTGAGTAATCCAATTGATTTTGACTCAGTGTGGTAAGGGTTTCAAAATCAGGTCCTTATTTACTTACTTTAATTTATAATGTCCAAGTGCGCTCACCCCAATGTTTGAGTGTTTTCATATAATTTAAATGATACAAAGATTTTTTAAAGTAATTTTTCCATTCAATGATATGTCCTTTCTGTTCTGCTCTAATAAACACCCACCACCACCATTATAAACCCCCCCTGCTCACAGGTGGGTTATGAATAAAATCCTACTACATTTCAGGTTTATCTCCATATACCAAACATGTGCGTGTACTCTGGATGCTTAAATATGGATTTATGTATCTTACTTTAGTCACACAAGTTTATCATTTTTGGCCCTATTTCTTGGCATATTGCATGAAAAAATAGCCCTTTCATGTTTTATTTCACATTTCATGATGATTTCACTAGTTTCCATTCCACTATTAGCCCTCCCAGCCCAATCCCCAAAAAATAAATAAAAAATAAGAACACTTTCAGCATAATGAGGTTCAATACAAATGGAATTGCATTTGGCACACTTTAGCGCACTGAAAAAATTCAAGACTTTTCCAGCTACTTCAGTATAAATAGAGTTTCATTATATCTGAGCTCACTGTAAGTGGATTCCACTGTGCTGTAAATAATGGACAGAGTCAAACTTGTCAGTGATGATTTGTTAAAATCTCACAGTGAGTTATCTAAAATTTGTGAATGGAAATCAGGCGTGTTACATATACAGTGAAATGGTCTAAAGCTCCCCTCACAGTTATACCAGTGCAACCCATTTGACAAATAAAGCCAAATGAATGGATATGGGATTTTCATAATTTTCCAAACTATGTTTACTTAGCATTGGTTCCATTACATTGTTTTTTATCTGAAGCAAAAGGTGTTTTTCACAATCAAAAACAGAAAATTCATAAAATGCAGTTTGAGAGTCAAAGGTACATTTATGAAAAAGCATTACTATGTGGACACATTTTATTTTGCAAAGGGTCTGTAGTCAGTGGGTTATACAGGTAAACTCTTAGAGTTTGGAAACGTTTGATAACAGAATGCTAAAGCAGCACCTAAAAAGCAGTTTATGTTTAAAATGTTGAAAGCACTCAGGACATTTTGCCACATATATTGATCAACGTATATCAGCAAACACTTGGGCCAAATTCTCCATTGTACTAGAGCAGTTTTGTGCCAATATGCTGGCATAAAGCTGCCCTAAAGATGTCTTAACCAACCTATAGGAAGAGCTCTCTCTGTAGGGGAATCCTAGAGTGGTGTATAACTAACATACTGGCTCATTTGCTAGCCCTCTCCCTGCACGGGGAGGACCATTAGCAAAAATGGCTCTGGAGTCTATGCCCTGCAGCTGTCCTTGAATGCTGTAATGGATCTTGGGAGATATTGGTAGACAATACAAACTACAAAGGCCATCAGACTGCTCTAACAAACACCTGGGAACCAGCCCAGCACAGATCTGGGGATTGCAACGCGACTTAAAGACACCTTTGTACATACATTCAATCTAACTTACACTGAGCTCTCCTCAGCTGAACCCAGATCTGACAGGACCCAAGCAAAAAATACAGTGACATAGACAGATCAGAGGTGACAGTCATTGGAAGACAGGAGCTTTTTATTAATTATTATTATTATAACACCTTTTAATTTGCTAAAAATATAATATGTGTGTGTCCATGTGTATACATGGACGGATTGGGATTTTTCAAAGCAACCTAAGGGAGTTAGGTGCCCTACTCACAATAACTTTCAATGTGATTTGATCATCTAGCTCCCATCTTTTCTATGGCACATTCGATGGTTGCTTCCTAATATTTACTTTTAGTTCTATTTGGAGATGAGTGGATAATACACAACAATTGATTTATCTAGTGTCGCTGGCCTTGGTTTCTGTTTCTGGTTATTTATTTACCAGTTTAAATTTTGGTTGCTTGTTTTATGGATATATTGCAAAAATTTCTCTGCATGTATTTCATATTTAATCTTCAAATTTGAACTTAGTTGTGACTGGTCACATAATCAGATGCTATTGTTTCTCTTCTTTAATTGGATATGCTTCTTGTGTGTGAATTTAAAATTCATTTCCCCCAAATAGCCATGCAGGGCATTGCAAAATTTGTTTTCTGTGCACAATCACATCAGATCAAAAACTCACTCAAATGTTTGAAGCAAGCCAGTCTGAAATGGATAAAAGTACAGCCAAAGTTAATTAATTTAAAAATTCAAGAGAAGTTTTCTTTGGTTTTTGCCCGATTCTTGCGTTTATTTTATTCCTGTTGATTCTTTCTAAAGACTCTAAGATATTTTTCACAAAGTGCAGTCAAAGTTTATAACCCTACGATTTATTTATTTATTTACATTAATGTAGAATTATCTAAGCTTTCCCCTATACTAACAAATATAACTATATCTAGTAAAGCTTCCCAAGGTCATTGGCCTGTGTCTTTCCTGCTCCTCAATAAAGTATTCATTTCTCTTAGTTTCTTGTCAGTGCACCATGATATCCTTCACATTGTGTGCGCCTTTGCTTTTATTAGCAGAAAATACAGCCATAGCTTTGGTGTCATGTGTACTATAAAGACAGGATTTTCCAAAGATTTGACAACTCTCATATTTTCCGAAGTATTCTCAATGTAACACAGAAACAGTTTATTACTGTTAAGTAGTGACTGTCTCTCCAGCCTGAATAATGAAGTCCTCTAGGTCAATATTTTATACAATGATGCATTTAAGAAAGCATTCCTCTGCAGCATAGCACTAAAACAATGGGTGTCATAACACAGACCTATGTATTATCAATCTTATATGCCGCCATAATCAATCTAATTCTTTTGGTAGTGAAAGTGTAATATGTTATTATGTTAAACCAAGAACTTCCTTTCTCCAAAATGTTTATAAAAGAACATAATAAAATTATTTACAGAGGCCAGCTCTGCTAAACAAGGTAGAATAAATTTAACCTTCTGTGAATAGTGCTTTCAGCTGCAGGAGATTTACATTTGTTACTTGTAAACCACATTTCTGTAAGATGCAACAACATAGTTTTTGAGCATTACAAAGCCACCCAAGCAAAACATTATACAAGAGGACGTTTTCACTGTTTAAAAGCTTTTTCCACACACTAAAAATTCACAAAAATTCATTGGGACCAAAGCATTCTTTGAGGCAAATTTGCAACAGCAATGGTATTATTGGATATGCAAAATATCTCCATTTTTGTCCCCAAAATTCAGCATTTCTAGAAACAGGGGAGAAATTTCTCACTAGACCACATTCACAGACAACAGTGAATAAAAGTGAAAACATTAAATGCTCAAATGCGAATACTTGCAAAGTGACAATTGGTATCAGACCCAGCTC
Source organism: Gopherus flavomarginatus (assembly GCF_025201925.1). Classification (NCBI taxonomy): domain Eukaryota; kingdom Metazoa; phylum Chordata; order Testudines; family Testudinidae; genus Gopherus; species Gopherus flavomarginatus. The sequence continues at coordinate 59,469,791 of NC_066619.1, read as the reverse complement.
TACTGGCAATTATGCCATACCCAGGTTGGATATTTAAACAGAGACATTGATCTTGCAAACAGCTAAGGACACTTCACTCATGTGTGTAATCCCAGATGGGACTACTCACATGAATAAACTCATGCAGGTGCTTAAGTATTTGGGATCTTATTTGGTAGAGAGAGCATGCAGTAGAATTCTTTATAAAAGGAATAATTGTTCTGTGTTTGTACAACCCCCTACATGTTGGGGTCCTCAGTCCATGACTTAGGCTCCTCAGCACTAGATAATACCACTAATAATAATAATAAATACTTAGAAGCAACAATAGATATATTTGAAATATTTTAAGAGTTTTGGAAAATTAATTATGGTTCAGGAACAGATGAGGATAATATTAGCCCAATAGAAAGTCAAATAGCTGTGCTTTATTTTCAGTCATTTCTTTTCACAGAGAAACCCCAAGTCACCTGGTTTACAAACACAAGCAAATATCCACACTGCTGTTTTTAGTGAGCTAGCTTACTAGTCTGTCTGACCAGGCTGGGGGCTCGATCCCAGCTGCAGTGTAGACATACCCAATGTGACCCTTGGGCAAATCTATCAGAACCAAGATTAGATTTCATTAGCCTCCTGGCTCAGGCCACAACTCACTCACACTCTAATGCTTTTTAGGATGAATAAATTATAGGGTTTCAAGAATAAATGTGTGAATGAATGAATAAGTTATGAGACCACACAGGCACAAACCAGTCCTGAAGTGTCCCCAAAGCTTGTTCACCCTTACACAGTACCCTACCAACCCTCTTATATAATAAGAACATGTTTGATTTTAAGCGTACAGTTTTAGGGCACTCAGGTCCTCTCAGTTACTAGTCAGGCTGGAAAAAAACACGAAAAAAAATCAACAAAATAGTTACACTTAAAAATATTTTTGCTTTACTGTTTTCACCCATTTGTAGTCACTTTCTGAGTGAAAATACATCCTTGTGTACAGGACCAGCAATAGTATAGATATAGATATTAGAGGAAGGATTCACCAGTGGTTAGAGCACTAGTCTAGTACTTGGAAGACTGATGTTCAAGTCCATGCTCTGCCCAGACTTCTTTTGGAATGCAAGACAAGTCATTCAGCCTCTATACATCTCCATCTGTAAAATGCATGCTTCCCCACCTCACATGGGTATTGTGAGGATATATGCATTAAAGACTCAGATGTGCTCAGATATTGTGGTAATGGGGTCATATAGTACCTAAGATAGAACAGATATACCACTGAAGACTCCGTATTGCTGGTATTCTGCTGAGCAGTGACTCTCAACTCTCAGTTAGTATTCCAGAAAATCAGTTTAATCAGCAGAAATGCTTGAAATAGCAACAATTTTAAAGAAACATTACAGAATATTCATAGAGAGCGATTTTTGAATTCATAGTTTCCAGTTAAGATGGTAGAGAAATCCAATTTTATTTGTGTGGAAGAATTCTGAACAAAATGATTCCATTTTATTACCTTTTTTTTTTTTTGTTGTTGGACCTGATCTGTTTCCACAAAACATTTTCATTACAAAAACTATTTTGATCAAAACATTTTGACCTGCTCTTCTTACTGGTTGTAGCCAATGATTTTAGTTTATTGTTCCTTATGTCATATATAATCAGTGTATGCTAAGTAGAGTTAAATTGTAGGATTAAGGAAGTGTAAGATTGATCAGTAGATACAAGGGATAATTATGTGTTAGGTATCTAAGTAAGTAGGACTGAAACACAAGGCCTGAAGGCTGAGGCCTGTAAGATTTTAGCATAGCAATATTAGGCCACGGCCTTAAGAAATGCTTGACATAAGTAAGTGACCAAAGAATGACCCATGCCACAAGATTACAGAAAAAGATGTTCCAGTGGGTGATATTGTGAAAAATTAACAGTAAGAGTAATTTTTTTTACTTACAAGATATCTGGTAGTCACATTTTTCTAACACATGCCCTAACCACAAGGTGCACTGGGTATATAAATGCTAATGAGGTATAGTCAGAATCACACTATAAAAAGAGGGTGCCCAGATTAGGAAAATTGAGCTCCCTGTGGGAAACTGAAGCAGGTAGCAGAAATGAATTTCACTCTGTTAAGCTTGAAACTATAGCCACGGCACAGCCAAACCCATGGCAGTGTAATATCACATTACGCAATTCACTTTAAATTAAATTAAAGGCTACATAGTATTCAGCAATGGAAATGATTCTGTAAAATATGCTTACCTGACCTGGGAGTAGAAACTGACTGAGTGATTCATGTGTTCAATTAAATAGGCATTTCAAACACTCATAAAATTGCTCTCACACAAGCGAAAAAGCAAGTATTATTCAAAGCAATAATTCAACAAACAATTTTAAACAAAATAAGTAATTTATTCCAAAATATTCACCAGGCTCTAGTTACTGCTATCTTTTGTTGATAGTAAATATAAAAATATAAAAAACCAGCCAGATACAATATTATTAATGAATGTATTGGTCATTATAACCCATTCTCTAAGAGTTAGCATGGTTGTCACAAAGTTTGGCTTACCTCCACACTGACCACTTAAGTAACTTGTTCCTTTTCATGTTAACTCAGAAACAAGGCATTCTAAATCCATGTGTTGACACTCTTATTCCAGAATCAGGAACAGTTAATTGGGAACAATTCAAGCTTACAAGCCCTATTACTAAGGACATGTATTACACTGGTTTACAATTTTTGAGAAGTCGTCTGCTTCAGAGATAAAATGTGATATTTATTATGTATTTTGATGTGCTGAATTCAAATATGACAATTAAAACAACTGATTAGCTACTGTTTCTAAGATATTTAAGTTTTTACATTTTATATCTATGTATATTGTGTAGATAGTAGAGTTTGAATCATAAATTGTAAACCTAGGTCTTTTCATGTGTTTATGGTTGCTTTACATGATAATATTTCACCTGTCCTGTTTATGTAACACTTTAAAAATCAGCAAAAGGGTTATATAAATAAAATTTATTATGAAACAAAAGGCAAAAAACTATTATGTACATAGTTTAGTCCTATTCAGTGTCTACTTGGCGCTTCTTGGCTTGTCTCTTGTATTCATTAAATGAAGCATCTCTTGTCACTGTCCAGCAATAGTCTGCAAGCATTGATGGGCTCCATTTGCCCTGATAGCCTGCCAGGAGATTCCACTACTGTAGTCTGGAGCCCAACAGCTCTGCCTTACTCTTGGGCAGTTCCAAATCCCTGACAAGGTCATTCAGTTCACCTTGTGTTATGAGGTGTGGTTCAGAGGAGGAGGATGGGAGAAAATGTGGGTCCTGTGACATTGATGGTTCAGGACCAGAAGTTTCATCCTCTTCCTCTTCCTCGTCTGACTCAAGTGAGAATGATTCTGGTGCATCAGGAACCGGCAGTCATTCTCCGTGGGGTACTGGGCGTATAGCTGATGGAATGTTTGAATAATGCACAGTCCACTTTTTCCTCTTTGGCACACCTTTCTCAACTGGAGGCACCATGCAGAAATAACAATTGCTGGTATGATCTGTTGGCTCTCTCCAAATCATCGGCACTGCGAAAGGCATAGATTTCCTTTTCCTGTTCAACCACTGGTGAAGATTTGTTGCACAAGTGTTGCAGCATATGTATGGGGCCCACCTCTTGTCCTGATCTCCAATTTTGCAGCCAAAATAAAGGTGATAGGCTTTCTTAACCATAGTGGTTATACTGTGCTTTTGTGATGCAAAAGTCACTTCACCACAAACATAGCAGAAGTTATCTGCACTGTTCACACAAGGACGAGGCATCTCTACTCACTTTGGCTAAACAGAAATGTATCCCTTTGCAAAATCAAACACTAACAAATAAGAAAGCACGACACTGTATGATTTCTAGAGCTGATATAGGGAAATTTGTTCAGCGGAGTGATGTAAGCTTCGTTATGATTGCATCATCCATGACTTCTAGGAATAACATGATGCAATTCATATCAGGTATGATGCAATACCAGCTTCAGATTGCATCATTCATTGTTTTGCCTAAAAAGCAAGTACTGTCCAAACCCAGTCATAGAATTACTCATAGATCCAGTCAAAGATGTATTTTAGTCATTTCTGGTTTAAATTAAGATCCCTTCCCTTTATAACTCACTTATCCTCCGCCATTCCCAAGTCAAGGGTCGTATATACTGACCCAAGAGCATATCTTGAAAACTAGAGCCAATCAACAATTTTAAGCATCATTTTCGTTCTCAGTGACCCAGAATTAGTAAAGTTGGACTACATTTATTTCAGAAGCATTCTGGCTGTAGAGCAGTGTTATAGGTCAGCTCTCAAGATAGTTTTAAAAGAGACCACTCTCTAGTTAAATGTGAGAGCTGATTTCAGAAACTAAGCGGAGTACAAAAAAAAATAAAATTGAATGACCCAGACAAATCTTGAAACTTGAGCATGGTATGCTATAGAGGCTACATCTGCACTTAAACTGGTACAGCGGCACAGCACTTCAGTGTAGACACTCACTACAGTGATGGGAGAGGTTCTCCCATGACTGAAGTTAATCCACCTCCCTGAGAGGTGGTAGTTAGGTCAATGGAAGAATTCTTCCATCAACCTAGCACTGGCTATACTGGGGGTTAGGTTGGCTTAGTTATGTCGCTGAAGGGGGATGGATTTTTCACATCTCTGCACAACGTAACTGGTCAACCTAACTTTTTAGTATAGACCTGGCCAGAATGTTGGATTTAGAGTGATTATCACAAGAAACATTTCACTACAAAAAAGGAAGGCACAGAGCCTTGGTCTCCATTGTGCTGCACCCTGTGTAGTTATATCAGTGCAAAATTCTGAATTGGTAGCATTTTACACCCTGTTTGCATTGGTGCAAATGACTAAACAAGTTGCATGACAATGGAGAATCAGACATTTTCTTTTCCTCAAAACAGAGATTCAGACTGCCCCTGTGAAAAACCCCTCTCCAGCATATCTAATTAACTTCCACAGTCTCCCATTCAAGAAGACTGATCCAGAATATCCCCTACTGAAACACTCCCTGTTGCTGATTTGTTTTGCGCACTGTGCAGCTACTCCCTCCATGGTGAGTAGTAGTGCTGAGCAAATTCAAAGCAAATAATGTAGCCTATATTACTATTTGGAGAATTGCCCAGGGCCACTTTCCGGGTTTTTGAGGGTCTTTTTCTTTATTAGTCATTCAAAATTATTCAAACAATAATTTCTATGAATAATTCTTAGTCTGAAGACTGTTAGAGAACAGTTTAGGATGGAAAGTGAAGAGGAACGTTGCATCCAACATAAGCTGCAGAGGGAATTTAGGTTAGCCGAATACAACTGTCCCTGTTGAAAATGTGTGCAGGACACCAAAGGGAACTGCCCAACTCTTGAAAAAGTACCATGGGCTCTTTAATGAAAAGAAGTGATATGGAGATTTTTTTTCCTGTCATCAAATGATGGCATCTTCAGCAGAATATAGTCAACTAGCTTCAACTAGCCAGGGAATTAGTTCAGTACCAGCTAAAAAGGGAAAGTAGCACATATTGAATCACCAATACCAGCGCTTCGCATTTTTTCTCAATGTATCTGTGAGATCTGGAGAGAACACAGCTAAAGTATGGCTTCAGGATTACCAATATGCATTTCTCAAAACCTATTTCTTGACCTAATATCTTACTGCACAAATGGGTCATAATCTGGCTGCAAACAGTCAGCCAAGAGGTGGAGAGCTTTCGTCTAGTCATCTGCATTGCTGTCCTATCACCCTTCTCCTCACCACGGCATAGGGGCATGGCTGGGGAGGGCAGAGAGCGGGGAAGGGAGTGGCAAAACATGGCTCTGATATATCAAATCTCCACTGATGTAAGCTCTATGCAAGTATTACAACTGAAAGCAGCCCGACAACTGTTGTGAATCAGGCAGCTGCTCTAATTTGAGTTCTGTAATCAGGGACATGCCCTCCCCTCTCTCTTGCAGATCTCTGACATGGGAAAGAATCTAGCCCAAAATGTTTACTCTGGCCTTTCCCTCTATGGCAGATGAAAGATACTGAAGAAACAGAATTTCTTGAATGGAGTAAGGTTCCTAACAAAGGGCATTACTACAAATTCCTAACTGCCATAACTAGCAATGTAATGCAGCAAAATGAATGTAATAAGGAAAGTTTAAAAGTATTTTGGTAAATAGAATCAGACCAACACAGCACATCTGTCCCCAGACACAGGTTCCTAACCCTGCAATTCACTTTCCCTTTATCCTCTTTGGCCTCCCCTCCACTAAGCACACGTATCCCCACACACTACCCAGTATTTTTAAGAGTCCCATTTGGGGAGAGTTCACCAGGGCCTGCTGACTTTCTGCTGAGTGCCACCTCTATGTTGCATCTTTTAATGTGCTGTGGCTCTAAGACAGCAGTTTTTAAACTGCCTTTCACAGCACATTGCTGGTCTGTGTAGCTGGTCACATGGTGACTTGTACCTATTTTCCACTATTAAGCCACAGTAAGAGACAGCAGAAATATATTTAATGCATGGAGAATTGATATTAGGAAAGTAAATATTCATTCTATATTCCATCACAGGCATGAATGGGAGGGGAGGTGGTCAGTGCAATTGCAAAAAGAAGGGTAAGGTGTCTATGAGAATTCCCTTAAAATGTAATCTATCCTACAAGGATTTGAGAATCCTTGTGTGACCAAATGCACCCCTGTAATCACACCGTACACACTGTTGTAATAATCTTTGTACAGAATATGCCTTGTGAGGTATCACAAGAAAATTAACTCCTCACTGGTCAATTATATTATGGTGAAATGTGTGTTGCAACATTAGATGTTATAAAGTTATGAACATAAACTGAAATTATGGCTGAAATGTGGTTACTAGACAAGTCTAGGGAGGGGATAACCTTGTTTGTCAAAGACAAAGGACAAGCTGATGCCTCTAGCCAGGTGTATTCAAAGTAGATTGGCAGTCATAAGTCAAGTGGCCATTCTTTGGTAATGGAGGAGGGCAGGAACAGATCGATTTGCATTTTCACAAACAACATAGAACATCTTTCACCATGAGACTCCATGTCTACATCCTCTAGGGGTAACCTCAGGAAAATACATTTCAAAGGATGGGTGGACTATAAAAGTAAGGGACAAAACCACCCCAGGTATTCCCTCTTTCTTTAGCTCTCTCTTACTTGCTCTTTTATCTAAGACAACAAAGGAACCAGCTCCTTGGACTTTGAGAGTAGGCTTGATTTGAGAATTAGGTCAGCAATGTTGCTGGGAACATGTGGTAAGGATTTTACCTTGAATCAAGTCTAGTTTGTTAAGTCTTAGCTACTAGGAAGCATTTGATCTTTATTTCTCTTGTACCCATTTCTGACTAATACCTTGCACTTGTACTTACTTAAAATCTCCCTTATTTTATTCTTTAATCAAAAATAATCCAGTGTTGTGCTGAAACATCAAGAGCCCAATAGAAAGGCTGCCAGAAATTAGTCTCAACTCTGCCTCATTTCATGGGGGTGAGGGGAGGAATCCAGATCAGTATTATTCAACTAGCTTTTCAAGGTCTCTTATTGCTAACTGTGTACCAGCATCACCCAGGATACCATTTATTTTATTCCATAAAGATATGAAAAACGGTAAGTTTTGGCCTATGCTTTGAAGTTTCCAGTATTGCTGGGCTTCCTAAAGAAGCTAGAATATTTTAAATGTTTTTCCATCATCTTCTGATAAAACATGTATGACTGTACAAGGGGAACAATGTCCTGTTCAAAGATTTCCTAAAGTACCTAATCTTTGCATATTCGCACCCATTTTATACAATGGATAATGTAGGTGATCTACGCCCAAAAATATAGTTATGGATTCTTTTTCATGATACTGTACGTGGAAGTCTTTTGTATGTGTGAATTGTAGCCAGTCAGAAAACATTTATGGAGATTTTATTATGGAAATCATTATTGTGAAAATACTACAGTATTGTATTAGTAACCACCCAAATACTGCAGTATTACTGTTGTATGATGCAGTGGAGAAGACCAGAAGGTTTTGTTATTGTTTTAAATAATGACAAGTTTCTTAACTAATTTAATTAACTTGAAATATATCATTTCCCATTCCACTTGTCAAATTACCTCTTTACTTGAAAATTTGCCACCTTCCTCACATTGAACCTACATTTTTCTATATTCCTTTTCTTGAGGACCATAATGAAATTCAGAGCTTTTCCTGAAGGGTTAAAGTAATACTTTGTCATGTTCCAGTCCATTCCTCCTCTGTTTGTGATCTTTGATAGGGGCACTGGCAAAAGGGCATTAATCTATGGAGTCATCTGTATTTGCACATTTTCATAGCAGAGTGAATAATTGTGCATTGAAAGGTAATACAGGAACAGCATACCCTGAAGAAACCTCTCTTATATGCTTTCTCTTTCTTCAGATTAAAGATCAGTGTTTTTCATTGCTCTCTAGAAATCTTAAAACCATATTGTGATCTTAGTTATACCAGTGAAAACTGGGAGTAACTCCACTGTCCTCATTCAAGCTGGTGAAAATGACATCAGAATCTGGCCCATACTGTATTAAAAAACATCACAATGTTTGTTAAAGTTAACTATAATAATTCAGTCCAAACAACTTTGACATCACTTTATTGTTCTAAATTTCTAAGTGATGGTATTTACAAATTGGAGCAAGGAGAGATCCTTAGATGACACTGTCATCTCCTCATTGCCTTAAGAGCAACACACCTGTCAACCTGGCTCCTGTAAATTCTCTACTTACAGTTTTTTTTTCCCCATGAAGTTCTTATATAATTTCATTTTGTCAGGGGCCTTGGCTGTGGCTTAGATTGAGACTGCACTCAAACCTGGCACATAGTATTTTTTTTTTTTTGGTTGGGTGGAAAAGAGAGAAACTTAACTTCTTATGGTGGCAGCCTCAAGGACAGACAGAGGAATGGTCTGATGTTACATATGCTTATGGATGGACACACCTGTTTGGATATAATAAGAGCTAAATGGAATGTTCATCAACATCTCAAGCCAAATTTACACTGAAAAAGTTAATTACATTAAAATTGTAGAAATACTGTTACAAATACAGTATTAAATAATACTATGTCTGTGACATGTGCATTTTAGGGGCTCTGAAGCAAGGTTATCCCTGTAGTAATTCTGATCAGTCTCAAACCAAGAAGTGCTAGAAATTCAGTTAGAAGTATAGTTGGTGAAAATTTCATGAACAATTTCAAAATGTCATCTTTTTTAGCATTGCATTTTAAAAAATTTAAATTAATCTGTTTTCCAATTTGCAGGACATGTTATACAATATCTTTTTATTAAAATGGATTTTTAAATGCTTAGTTGACTGAAATTTCATTTTTCAGTAAGAATTTGATTTTTGATAAATGAGAAGTTTGAAAGTGATTTTGGTCAAAATTTCAGAAAAAAATCACAAAAAAATTAGTATATTGAAAAGACTGTCAATTAGTCACAAAAATATTTTAAAAACAGACCTTTTCAATGAAAAAACTTTTGTGCAAAAAATGGCACCTTACTCTAACGAGAAAGTTTGTTCTTGCAAGACTCCCTGACCATACTTGTGTGGGTATGATGGGCATTGATCTTTGGGTACAGCCAAGCTTTAGCCAGTGGAAAGGAGGAGGAGGATTAGGGGAGAAAAGGAAGAAAAGGGAAAGGGAGCTTTCACAGATCACAGTTTGCTTTAATTTGTCACTCCAGTAGCAATGACACTGATAAGAAAGCATGAGAACCATACTCTAAAGCCCATGAAAGGTGAAAAAACCCACTCCTCCCCCTTACCTACAAAGACGATATCACTTCCTTTATTTGCTGTACTAGTGGTTGAAGTCATCTATCCAAACAGGCATCCAAATTCAACAGTTTTCCTTAATTAAAATCTCGATCCCACAAGCATTCATAGATTCCAAGGCCAGAAGGGACTATTGTGATTATCTAATCTGATTACCTTTATACCAGTTTTCTCCATATCTCCTTTCATTTCTTCTCAGACATATATATAACTTGTCACAGTAACAAATTAGAATTTTCTTACATTTAGCCCTTCATGGAAAATCCCAAAACAGCGTGGAATAAGTGCCTAGAAAAAAAGGAGATAGAAATGCATACTACTTCTACCAAGACTATGACACTTTCGTCTTGTATTGGAGATAAAAAGAATTCATTCAAACTCATGTGGCTCCAAATCTACAAAAGGTTTTCTAAACGAGGACCTGATCATTTAAGCACTCCATGTGCACATCTATCACTGAATTCAGCGCAAGTTCTGTGGGAAAAGTGCTTGCCAGATCAAGCCTCAGAAAAATACCTAAGGTAGGTGTGGCTGGTATAAAAGGGGTTGGTCTTCGTTAGAAAGCTTCAGAGATCATATATAACACAAATAATGCTAGACAGGTGTTTCCCTCTGATATTTGCTCTTTGAGAATCTCCATAGATTTAAAATTACCTCCTCTTTTACTGCATAGGATAAAACCATTTGAACAACATGGTCCTGAGTTGGGGTAGATATGGGGGGATTTTCAGACAGTTTACACCTTGCCTCTCTTTTTTCTTTCTACCATTAACTTGTGACAAATTGTGATGGGGATTATGGGTGAGATTCTGTGCTGCATCTCTAAAGTTACGCTACAATTGTGTGCATACATGAATAATGCTTGTATAATGCTCTTGAATGCTTCCCACACCCATGCCTGAGAGTCCACATATGCTGTACTGGACACAGGTATAATGCTGTGTATCTACATCCCCACTGCCACTGTAGGCATGTTAGCTCTATGTTAGTGCGACTGTTTCAGGGGCACTATCTCAAGATCTTGTGTGTTAGAGGGAGACGCTCTAGAAACTGACTTATTATGTGTTGTTGGTACTGTCCCTTTCCTTCATACATTTGTTAATAGCAGTTCCTGCTCACATCACTCCTTGCTGTTATTCCTTGCAAAACTGGGTGCAAGACAGAGAGCAATAGGATGATGTGATTCTGCTCCTGTTCCTTACTGCAGGAAAAATGACTATGTGGTAGAGTGGGCACTTGGTGAGATACTGGATGGAATTTGGGCTGTATCGTCTGACTCAAAGTTGGCTAGCCTTCTGGGTCAATGACAATTCATTTAGCACACACTGCACAGATATGTTGATTGCTGATATTGGCACAGTATGCCCTTTTGTTAACCATTGCCTTCTGGTGCAGGAGAATCAGCAGAGTGTGGTGGGATCACATTGTTTTGGAAATCACGGATGACCAACCGTGATTTCAGAACTTCTGAATGAGGAAACAGACCTCCAAGGAGCTGTGTGAAGAGCTTGCAGCAAACCTTCAGCACAAGAATACTCAATTCAGGGAAGCTATACCAGTTCAGAAAGGGGTTGCTATTGTCTGTGGAAGCAGGATACGCCAGATAGCTATAGGTCTGCTGCAAACCACTTTGAGGTTGGAAAGCCCATTGTTGGGCCTGTGATTGTGCAGGCTGGTGAGGCAGTTAACCCCATGATTTACCCACAGGTAGTTGCCATAATAAAAGTTCTACAAGTAATAGCTGGATTTCTGAGGATGGGATTCCGAACTGTGCAGGGGTCATCAATGGCACCCCTATCCCAATGTTTTGCCCATCAAAACGGTCATCTGAATATGTGAGCTGAAAACATTATTAATCAATTGTTCTGCAAGGCTTAGTGGACCACAAACACAGATTCTCAAATAAAATATGGGGTGCTGAGGATACCTTCAGTTCATCATTAATAAGGAGGACCAAGACACAATTAAATAAAGCATAAATTTTAATAAAAGTATGAGGTAAAAGGTTTAATGGAAAGATTTTGAAATCAGAACTAGAACATATTGTTATCAAAGGATCTGTTCACAACTGAGAACAGTTGTGAGAACTAAAAATGGGTTTGGGGGGCTGGAACATAACAGTGTTCCAGTATTTTTGGAGACTCAGTGTTCTCCTCCTGGTAAGTCAGAAGTGGCAAAGGGTGTCACTGCAACCCTGGGCTGGAGAAGATGGTAGTGGTGGCTGATGGGCTAGCTCTGGTGTTTCAGCAGCAGGTAGACACTGCACTTTTTTGACCACCAGTTATCATAGACTCATAGACTCATAGACTCATAGGTCAGAAGGGACCAATGTGATCATCTAGTCTGACCTCCTGCACAAGGCAGGCCACAGAATCCCACCCATCCAATTTTATAACAACCCCTATCCCAGGACCGAGTTATTGAAATCCTCAAAATTGGTTTGAAGACCTCAAGCTGCAGAGAAACCACCAGCAAGCGACCCGTGCCCCACGCTGCAGGGGAAGGCGAAAAACCTCCAGGGCCCCTGCCAATCCGCCCTGGAGGAAAATTCCTTCCCGACCCCAAATATGGCGATCAGCTAAACCCTGAGCATGTGGGCAAGAGTCACCAGTCAGAGGAATTCAAATTGCTCCTGTTTTTTCCTGTCCATCCCTATGAGTAGCTCCTCCATGGTCCTTCCCCATCTACCTCTGCTGTCTCTGAATGCTGCTTCTGCCCTTTCGGTTAAATGGTTTCAATCTCAGGAGCCCAAGGTTCTGCCAATTCAAACAAGGAGAGAAAGATATTTTTGGCCTTTGGAACAAGAAATTGTTCTGCATAACATAATTTTGCTATAGAAGGCCACATTTTTGGAACTTTTTAGCATTCCAGGAATGCAACGGCCTCACTATACTTGTTTCTCAGACAAGTTCTGCAGCCCATGAAGGAGCAGAGGCTAATAATGATAACAAAACTCTATTAGTGTTTCTAACCTATTAAAATGTTCATATTGGCTCACAGTAGATGAGGGCATGGAGAGAGAATTTCCTACCCAGGGCTATGTTACCAGTTTACCATGACCCTCCTAAAATAACCTTGCAATGGTTTTGGGTCAGGACCCCCAATTTGAGAAACGTTGGTCTGCCAAGTGAAATATGTATAGTATAAAGAAAAAGCACACAAAAGAACAGATTTCAGGGGAGGAGACCAGATTTTACAGTCTGTGATGTGCTTTTCATAGCCATGAATATGGTAGGGCCCTATGTATGGCATCCTCTGCCCACACATGAATTAGCATCCAGGCATAGTTAGCAGGGCAAGAAACTGCTTTTGTAACTGGCTCCTATTTTCACATGTAAACAGTGCAGCAGAAAAGTATTCTGCTGTGGTCAGTCAATGCAGCACACTGCTGCTGGAACACAGCGGGACAAGGACCTAGACTGTGTAAGTGTTAAAGAGAAAAGGGCTCAGTGCATTGTGGTAATAGGAAAGGATGATTAATGAAACCCTGCAAACAAGCATGGGTATGGGGCTATGCCACAGCCTAAAACACGTACTTACCAACATCCTTCTGGCATGCTAGCTTACTTACCCTCTACTCTCCTTCAGACATGTGCTTCTGGGGTTTCAGTGTGGACAATAAGGGATTATGGGACAAGCCCGTGCATGGACATGTATACAGCTGCTAGTGTAGATACACCCTAAGAGGCATAGTGCTGTAGTCACAGCCGGGGGAGGGAGGGGTATTAGAGACTACGATGGCTTTAAGCTACCTTTGTGCCTTCCTGATCTTGGGTTTGTCCAGACAACCCTGAGGATCTAAGTCACTGCAGCCTCCTAGGGCTGAGCCTTGTGCCACACAACTGCCCAGAACCACTGCAGTGCTGTGTGCTGAAGCCCCACTGCAACATGACCTTCCATCTCCGGCTTCACCCCAGCACATCCCCTATACAAGAGGTCCTAAGGAGGCAGCCATACACCTATCTTCCACAGTTCACACATTAGAATAATCTTCCCCTAATTGGAATTAGGGCTTTTAGGATTCTTTAATGCTGTTCCAGCCCTCTTGCCAGGGAAAGCATCTGGAGCAAGGGTGAGGATCTCACCCTATGTCATTCATGTGGGATTTGTGGGGAGGGGCAATCATAATGATAATATTTTGAAGCAATGCTCTTTGTTCTAGAATAAGTTACCTATTATCTGACTGAGTATTTATGAATGGATTGGGCTTAGATTCATAATTGAGAGAAGTACAATAATTAACATTTAATATAATTCTATATCAGTGTTTATTTTTGTGCTTTCCCTTCATATTTTGTACCACATCATAAAAAATTATATCTATAAAATTATCATGGAAAAAAATCAATGTCAAAATCATATAGAGGAGCTAGATCCTTGTTGGTGTAAGTCAGCATTGCTACTCTGAAATAAATGAAGCAATGTTGATTTATACTAGCTTAGGATCTGACCCTATTTATCCATAATTATAGGAAATAGAGTGACACAAAACTCTGCAGGAAGTCATCCTTACATAAAAATAAATTCCACCCCCCCACATTTAGAAGTGGAATTTACAAGTTTATGCTGAATTTGCCCTTGCATGCTTAAACAGATGGCCATGTCCTGCAGGCCCACCATGTTTTTGTGCTCTTATTTAGACTTGCAATGTTTATGATCTTAAGCACCAATGCTTGGAAATGTAAAAATACAACTGTGTTATAATTCTCCATTTGGCTTGTGAATTCAGAGGCATCTTTTTGAAAAGTTGGCCCTAAGTGTTTTACAGAAATTGACAAGTGGTTAGAAGTCAACCTCACACAGGAAATCAATTTGTTTACTGGAAGTGTTACAGCAGTATGAAGAATCATCTGAATTTAATGAACTGTAGCTAATGTGCATTATTGATTAAACAAAAATGTTCCTCTTCTATAACATTTTTCTAATCAGACATGCAACCTTGTTATTATTTTGCTATTGTATCATGTTAGGACAGTGAGAGTAGTTAAACTAAAGGACAACTGGGCAATTTTGTGTGGATTAGCTACCAGAATTATCAATTTGTCAGCTTCTTGTATTTTTTATTCCATCTACTGAATCACTCTTTCTAGATGCTGTTTTTAAAACACAAAAGGCACTCAAGTTTGAACATTTTTTTGTAAATTCATTACAAATAAAATTGCTTTTTTAAAAGTATATCATCATATTGTACCATACATGTAAATAAATAAATATATGCAAAAAATTATAGGCAGTGATGACTTTAGTTAAGGTTGCCTAATACTTCCATGTTAAGCTCCTGCTTTCAGTTGTTACTTCTATTGGTTGTATTCCATTAGCTCAAGTGGTAGAGGTTCATGCTGCCGATCCAAATGTCCAGCGTTCTACTTTTGCTGATGACTCATAAGCAAAAGGTCAATAGCATTCTACATATTAGTGACTTTTTAGTTTTCTTTTTAATAGTCATCTAACTTTTTCAAAATGCATATTTATTGTTTTTATTGTTTCCTTGTGGTTCCTGTAGTTCCCATTCATTATTAGACTTCCATATAAAGAAATTTTGGCCAAATTCCATTAGTGCATAAACTTTCTGTAGCTCATATTTCTGTATCCTGGTTAGTGTCTTGGTTAAAGATTCAGTGGATCATAGAATATGTTGGATGTTATCTTTAGAATTCTTGAACACTTTGCGAAGCCCACTTTTTAGCCTCCATATTTCTAAAGAATACAGCCCAAGTTTTATCTGTCAGTACTTCTGAAATCCTTCATTTACTCCAGTTTATTTTTTTATGTCAACTGAGCATGTGTTCTCTTTTCTTATTTTTCCTGTCTTTATTAACTTATACTGTATTTCTCACCCTAGTTTTGCATGTCATATCTTAGTCAATTATTCCAGTCCAGTGAAGTAATCATTGTTGCCTCCATTCTTTGCACTGCACATTCCTTGTATCAGATAATTATTCATTCATAACAGTAGTGCCCAGAGGCCTCAATTAATATTGGTGTCAATTGTGCTGAGCACTATACAAATATAAAGTATAAGAAAGTTCCTGTCCCAAACAGCTTATATTTAGAGATGGACAAGATGTAACAGGTGGGTGTAGAAAACAGGAAGGAGAGGAAGGAGAAGTCAATAATACAGTGATATGAACATAAAGTTGAATATATTAGTGAAGTGCAAGCTTCAAAGTTTGTAGCACTTTACTAGACACTTTCCTTGAAGTTAAAATGGTAGCACCCACTGAAATTCTCTACCTTTGATATTCAAGCAAATTCTAATCCACACAGATAGTTCACTGCAGCTGTAACAGATTTATTCACTTTGTAGATTGGTCTTTTTTGCAATGCTGTGTCAGACATTTTTCTAAAGGCCAATAAATTATACCTGTGGCTCCTCTGATGTACAGAGCCCACTATCTAGAACCCGCAGTGGGGCTGACAATGCAGGGCACCTCAGCAGTCCTGGCACGTCATACAAGCGGTCGTCAGATGAGTAGGAGCTATGAAATCTGTAACTTCATGGACCAAAGTGGCTCTCACATCCTGCCTGAGTGTTCAGAGCAACAGTGGATACAGTGACAGCCTTTGGTTTGAGGTAGGAAGTATGCAGGAACTACACTGAATTCCATTCCTCACAACACTCATTTAGGGCCCTACAGAAAGACTGAGTCCTCAAGCTTTTAACCAGAGGGATAAAGTTTGCTATAATATTATTAGCTAATGCACCAAATATATGTTCCCACCATTTTGCCAAATGTTCCAGTGCTGCTTTTACAGGCTACCATCTCCTAGATATCCTATATGGTACTTTCTTAAATTGAATCCTTACCTTTTTATTGTTAATATTTATATTACAGTAGTATGCAGCAGCCCAATTCACAATTGGGGCACCATTGGCTAGACACTGTACAAACACACAAGAAGAACGCAATTCCCTGACCCCAGGAGCTCACAGTTTTAGATTCCCTTTATTTCACAGGACTCTCTTTTACTAAAGAAATTACTCACCATAATGTACATAACACTGTCCTCCAGCTTTAACACTTTTTTCCAGAATGGTTCTGTACTTATTTTTTGTACAAGAATGCTATGTTCAGAGTGTGACAGTCTGAAAAAATATATAGGGCCTAATCTTGCAAGCCTTCTTCCAGGAGTAATCCTGTATACGGTGGGTGCCTAGGTGGTAAAGTCAATAGAAACTGTGGTTGCACTGAGCACAATTATTGCCTCAGAAGAAGTGCCGTTGACAAACTTATTGAAATGCAGTCTATTTTAAACACATTTAATTTGAAGAATGATAAGGAACAGTTACATTCACAATTCCCTCAAAAGTTTCGTCTTTGTTGGAAATGGAAATTTTCAAATCAGGTAAAGCACTGGAGAAAGAGATGAAAAAAGAACTTGCCATAAAGGTATTAAATAACTAAATGACTGAGATATGGAAGCTCACAGCCAGACTCAGGGCCTGATCCAAAGCTCATTAAAGTAAATGAGAATCTTTCAACTGATGTCAATCTGTTTGGATCAGGCCCTAAACTAGTCAGTTTCTACTACACAGGTAAGGTCTGATCCTGCAAATAGATACACAACTGTGGATCACTGTCCTGAATCTGGGGCCCTAGCAGTGCTTTAGGGACAAATTATTCATTTAGTGTGTAACATTTTCCCACATGGCTTTTATAATGTGTATCTAGAACAAGAAATATGCAAACTACAGCACTAGGTCTGTCTTCATTAAATTAGTCTCATTAAATCATGCACTGATAAGAAAAGAGAATTATCATTAATTTTAAACAATTTAAATATTGAAAGGTAAAAAAGTATAACTTTGGTGCTATATGACTAAGATTATATGGCTGCTTTCAAATCTTTATGGAGTAGCAGCAAATAGTGTATTGTTCATAAAAATGTAAAGAATTCAAGCTTCAAACAACACCCACCCACAGTAAGCAGACCATTAGGAGTTAACAGCTGTAGGCTAGGTCTAAGTTGGTATTAGATTCACACATCTTAGCTTTTCCTTTTTCCAAAATCAATATCTGCAAATAATAAATGAGATCCCAAAGGGTTGAGTTAAGCTCCAACCACCACAGAGTAACTCTGCAATTGGTCATTGACTCAATAATGCAGGTGAGCACCACACAGTAGAACATCTTTAGCACACTATAATAGAAAATTAATAGCGTTCAAATTAGCAGTGGGGTTACCCTAAGGATTACATAATAGCTTGGGTTAGAACAATGATCTAACTCCAAGAAGTGTAAAATGTCATAAAACTAGAAAGAGATAGACCATCTCCAACATTACACATAATTTGTATAGCGTGCACTGTTTTTGTTTTTAAAAAGCCCAACAACAACAAAGGTTCACATTATAAAAGTGTACTGTTGAAAATACTGCCAATAAACCGCATTGCAGCGGTGTCCATAGGACTTATGAAACTCATATATCATTGTACTGTTAGTAGTAATCATAGAATACAAGAACTTATTTGCTGTTGGTCTTGCATAGTAGAGAGTTTAATGTTCAGTTAAATATTGTAAGGTATAACAGTATGCTCCCCATGATCATGTATTCATTCTTTTTAAATTCTAAATATACAATATCACTGATTAGATATCAAGGAAAATTGTAACTTTTCTTTATAATCTGTATAACACCTTTCATGTCTTGTATGAGCTCATATGTGGTTGCTATTTTGGAGCCAGTATGATAACCTGGCCACAAATGCTCAGGCTAAATATTTGAAGGATGACATAAAAGAGAAAGGATAAATTACTTATTTATATTTACATTAGTTTGCTGTGCTCCAGTGGTACCAGAGACTAATAAGCACCCGGAGACAGAGAAAATCAGTATTCCCATGCACCTAAAGCAATGTCAGAAAAACTTCTGAACTGCACAGCACAAATATCTACCTACTCAAAAGAAACAACAGACTGCATAGCATGCAATAGAATATAAATTATTCATCTATCCATTTTTCGGTGCTAGGGAACACTTTAGACAGTGAAGGGCTCAGAAAGGAAATGTAAAAAGATGTGATTCTTTAACTTAACTAGCACTTGAGGACAGGTAGACACTATATGGAGTATTTCTATGCTTTACAAAGTAAGGTATTTCCATTATAATAAATTTTAAGGAAAACTACTTCACATCCTCTACTGAAAAAAGCAAACTTTAAAAACATAAAACACCACAAAGAAATTAGATGAATTCAATACTTAATTTACAGCATGCATTAGTTTCTTATGCTGTTTTCTGTATTAACTTCAAAGCACATCTCTAAAATATATTATAGGACACTGAAGGTCATATTTTCTGGAAGAAAATAATGATTTCTATTGCAATTCTCAAACTTTCTCTGAAGGTCTCTGGTGCTCAAAATTCAAAGAGGGCTTGACAAAAATAATATGGTCACTATAGGATTAGGTTCAGACTTACCCACAGGCTGCCACTGTACCATACATTTGCCAAAGCAAAAAAGCTTATGGCATTCCTCGCAAGATACTTGTCTTACTTTTCAGAGGAGTGATGTCCTCACCGAGCTTGGCACCAGCTGTAGGAATAAAAGATCAGTGTGAAGATTAAAATCCTCTGCTGCTTCAGTGCCTTCTCGGTGGTTCTTTTTCATAGTGACTTGTGCCATACACAAAATGGCACCTTTCTTTCAATGCAGAGAGGTCCAGGCTTTATATACCAAGCATGTGTATGTGAGTATACCACAAAACACTAGTTCCTTATCATGCGCTTGTTAGCTTGTCCAATCTATGGCAATCACTTAGGTCTCAGGGGTTGAAGACACAAGACGCAGGGAAAAAAGGGAAGCAAAAGCTGAAGAAAGATCAATACTGCACTGTGAAACAAGAAGTGTAGGCTATTTACTTTTCATTGATTTGATGATGCAGGAGAAACACCTCAGACTGGCATTAAATGGAGGGAATACATCTTCTGTGTTTTTTCACCTCAAGGTCAAGAGAGAGCCAAAAAAGAAATTAGAACAAACAAAAACTAATCACAGGAGTACAATAAAACTATTAATCCACATTACAAATCCACATGGAAACATAATTAAATATCAGGCTGAATAAGGTTTACAATAAAACAAACACTGCCAGCTCTTATCTGTTTCTACTTGTACTCGGACCACTGGGAAAGAAAAAAAGTATATGAAGAAATCTATAGCAAATCAGAGTTTAATGCTGGGACAGAGGCCCACCCTAAAATAGCCTAGCCACAAAACAAACGTCCTGAATATAATTAGAAACCTACATATGATTCCTATTGCAAGGGGTTTAACTTTTCACCTATATTTATTTAAAGAAATATAGTTGAACAAATGCATCATTTTCTGAGGGATTTATCAGACTATTTTATCCTGTAATTGTCTAAACTGACAAATGAGGAACATCCTGGTGGGGATTCAAAGGATTTTTGAGGGAAAACAAAACAAGCCACAAAACCCCAACTAGAAAAGGGTCACCACGGAAATTTACAAATCCAAATGAAAATATGATATACAGTTATATAGGACCCACCACCCCGATATGAGGAAAATAGTGGTAGGAAAAACCTCCAAAAGATTTAGAAGTTCTGTTAAAATAAGCATCCATGAAAAGTGGGCTTGAAACCTCATGAGAATCAGATCTTGTAAGATTTCCAATCTTTCCCAAATTGGCAAATCTGGAAATATTTCACAAATGACCTTTTTAGCCAAAACTAGTAAGGGCAGAGGAGCCTTACAGGACCTCTTGGTGGGCGAGTACAAGCAGGCACAATTTCTAGAACTCATCTGTAAAGGCAGGCACAAGTTCAGTAAGCGAAAGCAGTGGTTCTCAACCTTTCCAGACTACTGGAACCCTTTCCAGAAGTTTTCTAGTACTTTTTTTATAGCCCAGGGATCGGCAATCTTTGGCACATGGCCCAGCAGGGTAAGCCTCCTGGCAGGCCAGGCTGGTTTGTTTACCTGCTGCGTCCACAGGTTCGGCCGATTGTGGCTCCCACTGGCTGCAGTTTGCCACTCCAGGCCAATGGGAGCTGCAGGAAGTGGCGTGGGCCGAGGGATGTGCTGGCCACCACTTCCTGCAGCCCCCATTGGCCTAGGATGGTGAACCGTGGCCAGTGGAAGCCGCGATTGGCCGAACCTGCGGACACGGAGGTAAACAAACTGGCCTGGCCTGCCAGGGGCCTTGCCCTGGCGGGCTGCATGCCAAAGGTTGCCTATCCCTGATATACTCTATTGTAAAACTAGCCAAATAGCTAAATGAGTTATGTACTCCCTGGAAGACTGCTGCGTACCCCTGATTGAGAACCATTGAGCTAAAGAACTATATCTTTGGTCCTACAGCTTAGTATAGGGGCAGCTCATTCTCCTCTCCTGTTGGTGCTACTATTACATGGAGACACCCTCTCCTAGAGGGGCCTCTGAACTTAATTGGGAATGTTCCTGTTGGGAAGATCATGAGTGTTGCAATCCAGCCTTGGACATTGCAATTCTCATGCTGCCTTGGGGAAGAGAGAGAGACTTCCAATTCCAAGGGATGTAAGGAGAGCATGGGGTGGTCTCCATCTTGTGTAAGAGGAGCTGGGATCCTGGTAGGGGAGTGGATATTGCTCTGAGGAGCTCTGTCCAAGCCAGGAGCAGCTGCTAAACTACTAATACAAAGCCAGAAGCTGCTGCTGAGAGTCTGCTGGGGCTTAGAGCAAGCAGGAAGCCTCCAAGGCTGATGGTAGCTTCATTAGAGCCAAGGCAGAGACTGCTGCTGTGCCCAGAACTGACCAAGGTTGGCCTGCAATGGAGGCAGTGAGAGTGACCATCACCTTTGTTGGTTGGGGAAATGCTTTCAAGGGAAGGGAGAGAGCAAAGAGACTATAAGGGTTTGCCTGCAGCTCATAAAGTGGTCTTCTTGTCTATTCAGGACCTAGGGTTATTGACCTATATTAAAACAATTCCCATCTTCAGAGGAGTTGTGCAGCTTGGAATGATCCCAAGCTAGAATTGGTCTACCGTGTCACATTGCCTGGGCTGTTTTACTGGACCAACAGAGGACCGTCCCCAGCTTCAACATCTTGAAGTGCACCCAGGCAAGTGTTTAGAACTCTGACATTCAGAGGAGTGCATGCTCAGGGGTGGGGTAATGGTGCCAGTGTAAATGTAAGTTGGTTAAGTTTAATTCACTACTGTAAATTGCATTTATTGTTTTACTGAAGTGCCACTTGCTGATTTAAATGGGTTGTGATATACTAATCTCAATCTGTTATATCATGTTTTCTTAAATTAAGTAAAGGTGTGTTAACTCTAATCTAAGTGTATGTTGGGTGTATATTGTTTATAATTTTGAGTTAGACTCATTGAATAGATTAGCTCCGGTTTATTCCCGGAGACTCCCTGGTAGAGGCACTGCCAAAATTCATTTTCTTTGTAAGTAAAAGGACTGCAGCAGAGCAGTGGATAGAGGATTCCCACCTATCCAGCATTATCACTGGAATACTCAGGATCTTCTTTAATTTTGACATAATCAGACACCCAGGCACCCAGGTAAGGGCTGCCTGCTCCCAAGTAACCCAGGGAGCAACTGGTGGGTTACATAGAGTTTCACACTCTCCTAGGGACAGGGAGAAGAGACTCATCCCTGAACTTCCTCTGTGCCTTACTTCCTGACATTAGTGCTCTTCCTATGTGGAAGGAGCCACACCTTTAGGGGCTGGTTGGGAAAGGACACACTGAGCCAGCACAGTAACTCTGTTACAGGTTCAGAATTTTCTTTAAGATAACACAATTGTTATTGTTGGACAAGGTGTCATACCCACTGTTTTATAGTACACTGTATTACAAACCCCAAGTCTTCAAAAATCACAAGCCAGGTCCAAAAATTGAGTTAATTTTTAAATTTCATGATTTGTATGTATGTATACATACATACATACATGATTACATAGATATGTATGTTTTATTTATTTTCTGGGTTTTGAGCTTTTAGAGTTCACATTTTCAACTTCTTTTACACAACCCTGAGAGGTAGAAATGTATGTTAAAAAAAAATGAAAGCTAAGATTTTCATCTAATCACACAAGTCATTTGAAGCTGGGGCCTGAAGGTAAAACACCAAATATATCACAAGACTCATGATAAAATAGTGAGTGTTGGTGTCACTGACAGTACAGATACACGATGTGCCAAGCAAAACCAGAAAGCTCTTGCCCTGACAAACTTAAACATATTGTCAAAATGCAAACAGTAGCCCGTACATTGAACAAAGTGGCATGTGCCAGTTTTCATTACTGGAATATGAGAATCTGGAAAAGTGATCAGAAGAGGGAGAGAGAGGGAATAAAAAAAATTAATTTGAGGACTGTCTGAAGAGTAAAGGGCAGCATAAAACAAGGCCTGGAGGCAGGAGTGGAAGGAGGAGACAGGGAAGCTTAAAGAGAAAAGCTCAGCCTGGAAATGTAAGTGATGTATGAAGAAATGAGGGCTGAGATACAGGAAGGAGTAGAAATGTGGAGTTTTCTGAAAGGGAGGACAATTTAAACAAGTTAGTGTTTCTTTCAGTTCAACAGTTGGGATTAAAGTTACCCAAACTGATTTCCCATTCCTAGTGGTAATTAATGTTCAAGGCATTCAAGTATGCAGAGTAATAAAGGACCTTGAGGTTAAACATCAAAGCCAAGCTGAGATAATTGCTAAAGCTGCAGAAGTCAACGATACTTGAATGCCACAGTCATGACTGAAAAAATAAAAGCAATTAAATGTACATTATATATTACAATAATATTTACAGGTGTTACATGTACTGTAGTCTTAACATTTTATTTGAAATATGTAATTTTAATACTTAACCATTCATACTTAAGCAGCTCATTAGGATAAATCCAGCAGGTTGTACCACAAAAAGAAAGTTATGAAAAATACTTATGGTTAATGCCTGCAGCCAGAAGTTAGCAGGTGGCTGGAAAATATTTTGAATATTTTTCATTGCTGGTAAAAAGTTTCTGGAAGGGTTTTATCATCAGTATTATTTGGGTATCTGTGATTAAGATTAAACTTTATTGGTAATTAGTTGTCAGAAAAGATGCAATGAGCAGGAATGAAGATTTCTTGGTTTGTTTCATGTTTCATTTGCAGTGCTGCTGCTAAGATGTTACTGAATTATTGTCTCTGTTGTGAATTTCTTCTGTCAACATACCTTCTTACACTGGATTCATTTTTATGACCTAAACCTTCATAATAATTCTTGTTTCAATACTTTTTCCACTTAATACAGTGGCTGTGGTTGCCCTGAGGCAGTGATTTGTGTTTATGTGGAGAGTCTGGCATCTTTGCTGAGATTAGACATGAATTTTGATAGGATTCCATTCCACAGTTTCTTATTTTTGTTCCAATTTTTGTCTTACAGATTCCAATGGGAAATTTTGGTTTGGTCTTTGCCAGATATTTTCAAAATTTGGAAATGTACAGTTCATAAGCAGGTATGAGGCAAAATGGGGTTAATGTACTTGCCCTCTTACCATCTTGATACAGTAGTTAGAAAAAACTAATGTATTTAGCTAAGCTAGACATTGAATGGTTCTGGATTATGCATTTCTAGAATGAGATCAAATAGTTCTGGGATATTACCTTCCTCAAGTGGCTTATGATACATCTGTTTCATCTTATTTTTAAAAGTAAATTCTATAAACATTGTTTGATCTAAGTAGAGTCTTTGTACGCTTCCCTGAGGTGTTTATTTTTGTCTGCAAAAAAGGTCCTATACCATAGGGGCTGTGCAATAATAGATAACATTATACAACAAAAATAGATTTGTAAAAAAAAGATTAAGTGATTTTTTGGTATCATTTTAGGAAAGGGCAGAGAATGTATGAATTACAGTGGATATAAGTTTCCTTTTAGCTTGTCTATTTGGAATTATACCCAAATGAAAAAATGTTAGCTATGATATTATTGTGTGTAACTAGCCAAACATTGATGCTCCAGTGCTTTCATGTATTTATATTAGTAATGAGGCTGATTCTAGATATTTAATTTCTGAAAGTCTAGGATTTAAAGTCTGGAGTGAAATCCTGGCCTCACTGACATCAATGGCAAAATGCCTATTGACTTAAATGATGTGAGGATTTTACCTGGGTAGTTTTTTGGTTCAGGAGCAATTTTAAATGTATATGTTGATATATATATTTAAAGATACTAAGCCGGTTTCATCCGTTTTGATGGATCAGAATGCAGGGTTGGGGTCTAACCTATATAGGTGGATTTTTGCCCATTTACTTCAGTGGGGTAAAACTGACAACTTTTTAAGGGCAATACTGTTGGTTTTTCAAATATTCGATATTTCTAAATGTTATAAAAATGAAAATGCATTAATATGAAATTTAGACTGAAATTCTGACACCTTTTTGAGGTTCCATTGTTTAAATTAATTGACTAAACATCCAATAAACTTGATAATTAATGATGAATCAATTACTGCTGCTGTTATTTTTCAAAAAATGAGAAGTATATTGGTTAATTATGAGAGGTAATCAATTTTAGGTACAAGATAAGAAAACAGCAACATCTGTTTTATTTAAAAGATTTAATTTTTTATGGAATTTTTAATCACCCGTTTTTTACTCCGTTCCTTTTTATTTTCAATCTCTTTTAGAAAGCTAAACCAAGAACAAAGTAAGCTACCCCTGCCTCTACAATGGACTTTTGAAGTCTGTAAAATTTCAAATCAAAGAAAGTAGCTGGAATATCAGAGAGAAAACAAATGAAAAATAGGACAGTTTTGTTGAAATATATGCAGTTTGTCACAGGTTGATAACATGATGGATAGTACAGCAATTATTTTATATACATAAAAAGACATACAGTATACAAGTGTCAAAACATTTGCACAGATTGCAGACTACTTACACACATTATAAAATACTTCATTTTCATAACAAGTGACACAGACCAGAGTGTCAAAACAAAGGGGGTGGGGGAGATGCCATTGCTTTAATGTTGGGGATCTCATTAAGTTAGAACTGCTGCAAATTTTCATTGGACATTTTGGATCTGACAACTGAAGCCAATGGAAAAACTCCCACTGATTTCAATGGGGGCTAGAACCGATCCTTAAAGCATAGAGAAGAAACTGCTGAGTTCTCATACAAAAGCTCTCAACATTTGGGCAAAAATTCTGACTTCCATCCTATACAGTGCATTTTTATGCGCTGTGCAGAAACTGCACCACAGATGCTGCACTCATTACATGTGAATTTTGCCCTTACTTTCTCAATAATTTCTTTTGTAGACTGGTGATAATGAGTGAGTTAAGTCAAAAGTCAACAGATTCAGAGCAAAATCACTGTACTGTAATCTCTTTGTGTAGCTGGTATGTGTGTGTGGCTTGAGGATCAGCAAGATAGGCTCTGATCAATGCTATGTTTGAGTGAAATGTTCACAAAACAAACCCAGTCACCTCAAATAATTGAGCATTTCATACTTTGGAGACTTATTCCAGTTTTACAAACCCCAAATTGGTACAGTTAAGTGCTTTTCCTACCTTGGAGATTCTATATTTTGTATTTGTGAGTATGACGAGATATTTTATAAATAGCAAACATGGATAAAACACTACATTTAAATGATTTTTTTTCTTGGCTGTTTTTTTGTTTGTTTTTACAGAGGAGATGGAAAGATGTGAAGTGAGCACAAAAAGCTTTTTGTAAAGAAGGGAGCAGAAAGAGCTCCTTGTAAATTATTTTACCATTAACATTACTCCTTGCTTTAAGAAGGTCCAACTCCTGCAGCCCCCAATGAGGCTTCATCTAGCCCCTCTTTTCCATCTAATTTGTGGATTTTATTTTCATAAGACCATAACAACGGCCATACTGGATCAGACCAAAGGTCCATCTTGCCCAGTATCCTGTCTTCCAACAGTGGCCAATGCCAGGTGTCCCAGAAGGAATGAACAAAACAGGTAATCATCAAGTGATCCATTCCCTGTCACTCATTCCCAGCTTTTGGCAAACAGAGGCTAGGGACATCATCCCTGCCCATCCTGGCTAACAGCCATTGATGGACCTATGCTCCATGAATTTATCTAGTTCTGTTTTGATTCCTGTTATAGTCTTGGCCTTCACAACATCCTCTGGCAAACAGTTCCACAGGTTGACTATGCATTGTGTGAAGAAATACTTCATTTTGTTTGTTTTAAATCTGCTACCTATTAATTTCTTTTGGTGACCCCTAGTTCTTGTGTTATCAGAAAGGGTATATAACACTTCCTTATTTTCTTTCTCCATACCAGGCAAGATTTTATCTATCATATCCCCCCTTAGTCATCTCTTTTCCAAGCTGAGAAGTCCCAGTCTTATTAATCTTTCCTCATATGGAAGCTGTTCCATACCTTTGATCATTTTTGTTGCCCTTTTCTGAACCTTTTCCAATTCCAATATATCTTTGTTGAGATGGGACAACCACATCTGCACACAGTATTCAAAGTGTGGATGTGCCATGGATTTATTTAGAGGTAATATGATATTTTCTGTCTTATTATCTATCCCTTTCTTAATGATCCCAAACATTCTGTTCATGTTTTTGACTGCCACTGCACATTGAGTGGATGTTTTCAGAGAACTCTCTAGAATGACTCCAAGATCTCTTTCCCATTTTCTTTAGCTACCCAAGGAATATTTTAGCTCAGGAAAGGAGAGGTACAAAGTAAAGTACATGTCATTCTCTTTCTCATTCAGAATCAGGAATCAGTTCAGAGACAAATTATAAAACTATTGACAATGTTCAACAGGCAATACTTTGCCTGTTTATGGTCCATTGCATACATATCTCAAAATACTTTACATATGTGGATCCCCTACTCTATATAGCAGCAGCGCTGCTGTGAAAACTGGTCCTGCCCTAGAGTTTTGAATAGTTGGGGACAAGTAGTCTGGAGAAAAAGCTGGGCTCTCCATCCCTCCAGAGCCTCATTTGGCTAGAGAGCTAGACAGAGATCCTGCCCTGGCTTCTTGCAGCCATCCCTTTTCTGACTGGAGGAAATATATGCCATTTGAGAAAGAACTGAGCAGGCTGGTGGATAGGGTACTTGCTGCTATTGCTGCAGCAATGCAGCAAAGTCTGAGCTCAGGGCTGTGATCCAAGGAGTAGCCTGCAATGCCGACGAGCTGTGAAAGGAGGGACAGTCAGAAGTAAAGTTTCTTTCGGTCATTTAAAATATATGTCATACTCTTACTGACTGTTCTTGTGCAGAATCCCGGTTCCCTGCAATGTGTGACAGGTTCTCCTCTCCTCACGACTTGGTGGTGTCTCCTGGTGGCTCATCTGGGGAATTAGCTCAGCCACCTGATCTGACCCCGCCTTCCACCATGGTTACTCAGCCTGCCATTTCTTCACATACTCCATGGTCTCATGTGCCAGAAGCTGCATGGTATCTTCATGGCTTAACCCCCCCAGCTAGTTAACGTTAAAGTTCTCCCCCCTCCCAGGGTATCATTAAAGTCTGCTTCCAGACTACTTCCAGCCATCCCAAAATGTGTCACTCCAGCAGTGGCTTGCAGGGGAACCCAGGCCTGCTCTCTAATTGGGTTCCAGTCCAGGGACCCTCAACCCAGCAGCTCTGGGCTTTTACGCTCCCATCCCTCACTGTTCCTTCCCTGGACTGCTTCCTACTTTTCCCCCTTGTATCTGGGAGTATGATTGCAAGTTTTTCCTCCTTGCAGCCTACCAACTTCCTCTTTTTATAGTTTGTGCCCAGCTCCTCCCTCAGTTGGATTTCATCAGCAATTAGGCCCTAGCATGCCTTAGGTGCAGCCTAAAGTTAATTGGCCTAGTTTACCCCTTCAGGCCTTGCATGGGGTGGACACCACATCACAAAGTGCTAATAAAGGTGTTGGGAGAGATCTGTCCATTGAAGTAATTTCTCCTTCCTTCAAGTTTGTAAGAGTTTGGAACAACCTAACTGAGACGGAAACCCTCATCATACATACATTCATCTCCATCCCTGTAAGTCACGAAAATATCATGCTGTCTTTATAGACGGGAAAACTGAGGCTTTGAGAAGTTGACATGACTTGCCTAGGTTCTCACAATGAGCCAAAAGTAGGATTTAAGAGACCTGAATCCCAATCCCAATAATAGACAATGTTCCATTTGATACAGATTACTATACCTGGTCTCCATTAAAGGGGGAAATATCTACTTCCACATCAGACATTTATCTTCTACATCTTAATTTTTATCTCATTTACTGAAGTTTTTCAATTAAATAGTTTCTCCTTCACTGATCAATGTGGTGCAGGGTCTGTCAATGAGGTTAGCTAAAAAAAGCTTTTCGTTTAGACCATACTGTGCTCCGCAGCTGTAACGTGAGGTTATGGTGAACTGACAGAATGACGACTACTGCTCACCACTGACTAAACAGGAGAGGAACAGGCTGAGTCTGAACAGAGAAAATAACATCCTTTGTGTATGTAACCCGGGTAAAGGACTCCCATCTGCTTTCACTCTGTGTCAATTTAAATTTACCCCCTTTGATTTCCCAAGATACTACAGATATGGATTTCATGAATATGGTGAATTGAGATACAGAGCACTCAGTGCAGTGCAGTTGTGTAGCAGGAACAAGTGGGCACCCTTATAGCTACTGCTTCTTATTCTCTGTGATCTAGATGCATTATTCAGTTATTTGGTCATCTTTAAATGACGAATGTGATATGCTTTGAAACATTACCTAGCACTTTACAAAAGCCAGAAAATAGAAAAAAAATCCCTTTAAATCTTAAAGTCACTAGCAGTAAAACTAGCTCTTAAGAAGAGTGGATAGAGATCAACAATTACCTCAGAAGGACAGGATTGTAGAGACCATCTTATGTTTCCCCCAAGCAGCAACAGCAGGAGGCATAGTTTGAATTACAGAGGACCAGAAAGTGAGATAACTCTCTTCTCCTTAGAATGAAGTAAGCCAGAAGAGAAGATTACCTTTTTCTTCAAAAGGGTTAGAGTGGGAAAAAAATCAGTGAATATTAGCGGTCTCCTGTTGAGAGAGAAGAAGTGTCTTGAGGTTCAAGGAGAGGTGCTTTTAAATATTGGGCTGAAAATTGGTTTGAGTTCGGCTGAGTTGGGAGAATTTGAAAATTGTAACTCTTCAGAGAGTTACAAAAAAAATTAAGGGCAAAATAGGCTGCACAAAGCAAAATGTAAAGTGTGTGATCCCCTGACCACCCCCTTTGAATGCTATGAGTCAGATTCTCAAGTGAGTCACCATCTGTTTGCATCACTAAGGCAGCGCACAAAGAGACTAATCCGCTGAAAATTCCTAGAGCACTTCCCTGGCATAGGGGAACTCTCTCAAAGGAAAATGTTGGGCTCCCCAGCCACCCCACCTCTCTAAGCTCACTGCTACAGATGAAACAAAATCAAGATATGGAGAGCTGAGGATGCTGGGAGATTTTGTGTGTCTGAGAGAAAGAGTCTGGAAGAAGTCATAAGGTCGTCCCTGAAAAAGGATCAATTAAGCAGCCAAACTTTTGAATGTTTATCCAAAATTAAACTAATTTTTCTGTGTGTGCCCATCATATATTAATGCGGAGCAGCCCTTACTTACAGAGTACTGCTTATTTCTAATACAATCTTAAACTAGTTAATCATGCAAAGAGGGGTTACAGTGCAGTAGGTATCTAATTTCCAATGTCATTGGAGGTCTTTGTGCCTTCAACATTTCTCAAACATTAAGTTTATTAATTAATCCTTAAAGCACCATTTTTTGTAAAATGATCATGCTTGGAACCATAAGAGTCACTGAATAAACTCACTATACTCTTTATTTGCCAGAATTATAATGAAAGTTAGAATGAAGTTGAGTTTATTTTTGAAGTGTTTCAGAAGGCTAAATTCCCCTCAGCAGTTTCAATAGGATATAGTATTCTGGATATATTTATCATAACCTCCAATGTTTGAGAGGGGGAAGGAAAAAGAGGAAAATATTTATATTTCAAATTTGTTATGAAAGTCAAACTTCAGATGTGTTACACAAGCCAAATATTGACTTATTTTTACAGACAGCAGAAGTATGCTGGCTGCTTATAACTTTATCCCACCTCAACTCTCAAAAGGTAAGGTTCTTGCCTCAAAGGACATAAAATCTACACACACGTTTTCAAATTGCCTGGGGACCAGGTAACTCCAGAATGTTGAGACCATCCCACAATGGCTTGCACTAGATGGGGTACAGGATTTGTAACACTACAGTTTTTCAGAGCATAAGCTCTTTGAAGTAGAGCTGTCTTTTCTCACATTTGTAAAGTGCATGGGACACTGCATAGAACTGCAATCTGAAGCCCCAGTTCAAGATGGTATGGAAGCATATGTTTAAATAAGTGCATAAGTAGTTCAGTCACAGACAGTGGGCCTACTCAGGCATCAATATCCTAAATCAGGACCTAAATAAAATAAGGAATTGAGGACCTCCCAATCCCTAGCACTTAACAGCTTTTAGTAGATACCCTCTCCAGCATTTTAAAAATTGCTACATTCACGTGAAAGTGACTTTTTATGTTTTTGCATGCTTTGTTATCAGTAATTGTTAGTCTCCTGAGATTTCATCCCAGAAAATGTTGGGATGCAAAATCCTGAAAAAAATCACTGGAATATTTTGCATACATTTTGTGTAAAACGCTTAACCATTTGACCAAGCTCCAGTATGTAACAATTAGTTACATAAAGTATTCATCCCTAAATTCTTGTGCAAGGTTGTTACTAAACAGCTTTTTTGTTCTGCCCCATGGATGAATACACATCACATGTTGTTAGGTAAGGTTATTGTTTTATAAACAAAAAATGTAAGGAAATAATGCCAGATTATTTTTCTTACAAATTGCTGTCCAAATATATCTATAAAGGTACAAGTGAGTGCCCCATTGTAAGAAAAATAATGTGGCATTATTCCCTAATGGATAAATAAAATTATGTGTTCTTAAAATCAAAGGTAATCTGTTTTTATACAGTATAAGATTGTAATGCTCTCCAGGTCATTTTGATGACAAGCATTATGAGATTATACAATTATTAAAACATATTACTAGATGGTAAATCTCTTGAGTTGCATTAAGCCTTAAAATTACAGCACTTGTTATCAAATTATATCATGAGAGGTGTATTTACCAAATGTAACTGTACAGCATCTAATGTGATGTAAAAAGACTAATTCTGCTAGAGTGCTCTAGCTAACATATTTGAAGGAGCAGATCACTGCAGTATGCCAACAGCACTATTGTTATGGTCGAGGAAGCGCTCTAGTATAAACTCTTATTTTAAGGCACTTATAAAGATATGGAAAAAATCTGACTCAAGTTCTCAGTTGAAAAAGGTTAACCAAAAGGCCTTTGTTATTTCCATCACACCCTCTTTTATGGGACAGCTCCAGGATGCCAGGTGCAATATTACCTGCCTTGAGGAGAGCACTATTATCTAAAGCTTGTACTATTCAAAATATATAATCTCATAAATGTTTAAAGGCATCAAGCCAAGAGACTGAGGAAATTGATCCTATTTCATCAGCTGAGGAATTGGTAAGAACAGGAACATCTCTCAGCAGGGTATGCAGACCTGGAGAGAAAGCTGGAAGGGCTCCTCATTTAAAGGAGGAAAACCTGAAGACAAAGCAGAAGGGCCATTCGTCTTCCTGGATCTTCCCCTGGAGAACTAAACCCATAGCTCACCAACCCATGTAGGCTAAGCATGCCAAGAGATCCAGGATCTATAAGGGAAATATTGAGGCCCCGTTGTCTAGTAGGTGTAAAAGAGGCCTAAGTAGAGGCTATTTGACAATCAATCAATCATAGAGCAGTAGTAGATCTGGGAAAATTAAAAGGATTAATTGGCCAAGGCTTGATAGAAGCCCCATGGATCCAAGTGAACCTCAGGCTCCATTCCTAAAAGCAGCAAAGTTGAATACAGAGGCAAGCTCCATATTGGGCACATCATTAAATGTTATGGGAGATAGCTCTCTGCCCAGGCAAACCCAAGAGGGGAAGGAAGGTGGGGATACAGGGACTACATTCTCTGGTCCATAAATAGAGTCCAGAGATTCTAAATTAACGGAACAACTTGCACTGAAGAGATCATAAAGCTAAGCTAACTTCAAAGGGTAACTACACAGAAATCAACTGCACTTCCAGGACCTACCTCCATTGGCCAGAAAACTGCGTTGTTGGCTCCTCTTTTAAAACAAACGTCTTATACTTCCTTCTGGAGCCCAAAGGAGAGCCACAGAAACAAAGATGCCTCATTTCCTACATTTAACATATTTCCTCAAAGTTCTGGATAAATTAAATAGCTAAGATAACTTGGTAAAACTTTTGGGCTTCTTGAACTTACTATGCTGTGAGCATAGGTGTTAAAGTAATGAAAACAGAACTGACTGCAGCTTCCTCTCCTCTTCCAAAAATAGAGGGAAGCTTGCCCCTTCTCACCCAGGCTTGGGTAAGCAGACCTATGCTTCCTGAGATGGTGTGGTGAAAGTCCCTCCTCTTGTTTCCATCTATTTTAATCATTGTGTGAGCCTTTATCTAATTCACGTTGTGAGTGATATCTAGGTGGGATAGTTTAAGAAGAGTTAGGTGTTCAAAGCTTCCTTCATTAGGAACAGTTGAACCAATGACTAATCTTCATTCTGGTGCGTAGAATGAAACTAACTAACAAACAGTGCATCTCCTTGGTAATGTCCTTCCTCATGACCGTTAAGGTTTGGGGAATGCAGGTGAGCAACCGACATCTTGCTATTGCAAGATGGGTTCCATTTAAATTCAGTCATCCCTAATTTAACCATCACATAAAATTCAAACCTGTCCTCAACCGATGGCCAATATAACTGTGAAATTACATGGCCCTAAAGATAAATCTATCACAATAAAAGACCAAGCTAGAAATATAGGCCAAGGCAAATTGTGTAGGGCCATGAAGGCAAAGATAATGGTTCTGATTCTCCTAACAGCAGTTTTACACAATGTAACATAGCTGATTTCAATGATTTAGTGCAGGTGGTGGGCAACCGGTAGCCCATCAGAGCAATCCGCTGGCAGGCTGAGAGACAGTTTGTTTACATTTACCATCCACAGGCACGGCTGCCCGCAGCTCCCAGCGGCCGTGGTTCACTTACCACTGATCTAGTGGCTCTGATTTAAATTGATATAAGTGAGATGAAAAGTTAGCCCAACAAGTTTAAACCTGATATGGCGGATAATGGGTGTGACACCTGTAAACCAAGTGCCAGCTTTGGCCAAGGCCATAGGTGTTTGAAAAGAACTGAGAAACACATAACTGGAAACTAAACTGTTATATCAAACTAAAGCAGAGATCCCCAAGGTCAAAGACCAATTACTACACCTCTGTCACCTTTAGAAACCATAGATGGTAACTCATTTGTGTGTATGCGTTTGCTTGTTTTAACTGTAAATAACTAATTTATTTTTCCTAGTTTTCCTAGTCAATAAATTTTTAGATAGTTTATTACAAGATTGGCTACAGACCTTGTCTTTGGCATAAGACCTGGGGTACCAATTGATCTTGGATAAGTAATTGGTCTTTTGGGACTAGAAAGAACCTGAATATTTTGTGATTTTTGGTGTAAGTGACCACTGATCACTAATCCAGATTGCCTGTGTGGCAAGATAGACTGGAGAGCCTAAGAGGACTGTCTGTGACTCCATGTTAGGACTGATATAATGATCCAGGAATTTATATTAGTTCCTGGTTGGCGAAATCTAATTATAGAACATACCACCAGTTTGGGGTGTCTGCCCTGTTTTCTGACAGTCTGCCCTAAGGTAGGTACTCATGGTCATGAACCACTCTGGACAACATGACAATGGGAAGTCAGTGAGGGAATCCAAAGAAAAGTGGATGAGGTCAGAGCAATAGGCGAGCAAAATAATTTTAACAACTTTGTCTTACGATGTATTTAATGATATTCTGTCCAGTACAGTTTGAGATGTTGCAAGTAATGTGGCTTCCATCACATCCCTTGGGAAATCGTTACATAACGTAAATGATCCATTGCTGGGACAGAGAGAGAGAGAGAGAGAGAGAGAGAGATGAAATATGTTCAGTATAAATATTCCCTTTCTTAATTCCAGTTATACTTCTAGTTATACTTCGTAAAATGCTGTAGAAACATTAATTCTACTACAAAGGCACAGCTTCATAGAGAATTATATGATTTCCCATGCTCCTGACCAGACTCAATGCATAGACTTTCTAGAAAAAATTGCTGTGTAAATTAATTTTCATATTTTTACATGTGAATTCAGAGAAAATTAATTTACAGTAACTATTTCTGCTTCTGCAGTAATTCCTCTCCATTCTGTTGTATATAGCCTCAATTACTTAGTGGACTTATGGCCCCACTTAAGTCATCCCTTTAACCAAACTGTTGTTAGTTTTACTGTTTTCTTATCAGTCAGCACACCAACAATTTAAGGTCCTGATTTAGACGGTGAGATTAATTGGGGGCCTAAATTAATTTGATTGCTCCTCTCCAAACCCTATTCATTTTGTCCTTACAGTTTTCATAACCATCTGGCCAGAACAGAATTTGGTACTCCAAGTGTGGTCACACTAAAGCCACTATTGCAATATTTTGGTTTAGTGTATCGGTTCTACTTAATGTAGAGGAAATTAACCTTACTTACATAGTTCTTTAAACGTTTGTGATCAAAGTTATCATATTATGTCTTCTCCTTTTGAAACAGAATTAAAAAACAGAATTGAAACTGAATTGAAAAAAGATGTTGGCAAAGAAATGGTAAAAAGTTTTACGTTGTCAAGAAAAGGAATAGCTTCAACATTCTCAATTAATTTGTGATTACTAGTATTTCATTTTCTTTTGAAAACTTCTCCATCACTATGTCATGATTTCAGACTTTTTATGAATTAAACATATATTTCCGGACAATTACTAGGTTCATTGTTAATCTAAGTATGTCTTTTATCATATTTGTGACAAGGACTTGATTCAGTAATAGAGAAGACTTCATGGTTAGATAATCAGCAAACATAGGCATATTCAGCACAGTGATTTCAAGAGGTACATGTTCTTTTGGCAGTGGAGAATCTGAAACTTTTGCAATCAGGGTTTATGGGCCTAACTGAGCTCAAAACAGGGCTGGCTCCAGGCACTAGCGGAGGAAGCAGGTGCCTGGGGCAGTACATCCGGGTCTCTTTGGCGGCGGGTCCTTCACTCCTCTTATTCTTCTTCCACTGCAGGTCAATCAGGTTTTTCTTTTCTCTTTTTTTCTCTTCGCCACTTGGGGTGGCAAAAAAGCTGGAGCCGGCCCTGGCTGTAAAGGAGTAAAACTCAGGTAAAGCTGAAGAAATATGATGAGCAGAAATCAGGTCCTATGTGTTTTATAATTACGTATATAGGCATATCTATATTACATGTCTTACAAAAGAACCTTCCCCATTTCAAAGATGAGGAAATGGAGGCACTGAGAAGTTGACTTGCTCAAGGTCACATATTGAAGTATTTAGGATTAGGACTCACTGTCTTGACTCCCAGTCCTGTCTTCTAGCTTCAAGACCATAGATGCCTCTGTGCTGGTATCAGGGTTAACTCTCTGCTGATAAAACAGAAAAAAACTGCCTACAAATTGAACGTGAGGAAGACACAGGGTGATGCTCAGACAAGAAATAATGCTTGTAGCTGAATTTTGTGCTGAGCCTCACTTCCGAACACTTGGGGAAACAATGTACACGATATTCTACATGGAAAAGGAAGTGTTCAAAGTGAGTTTACATGGAAATAGAATCATAAATCAATAGAACCTCAGAGATACAAACACTAGAGTTACGAACTGACCAAACAACCACACAGCTCATTTGGAACAGGAAGTATGCAATCAGGCAGCGCAGCAGAGACAACAAAGCAGGAGGGAGGGGAGAAGAAAGCAAATACTGTAGAGTACTAAAAAAAATAAAGGGAAAGTTGTTCAACTTTTTTTAAAAAAGTAAGGAAACATTTTGTGCTTGTTTCATTTTAATTAAGATGGTTAAAAGCAGCATTTTTCTTCTGCATAGTAAAGTTTCAAAGCTGTATTAAGTTAACTTTCAGTTGTAAATTTTTGAAAGAACATCTATAGTGTTTTGTTCAGTTATGAACATTCCAGAAGTATGAACAACCTCCACCCAGAGATGTTCATAACTCTGAAGTTCTATTGTACCTGTTTATTGAGAAAGGTTTCTTAATGTGGACTAGAGTTGTTGTATTAGTCTACTATTGCTAGGGAATTGGAGTTTTAAGGGCTGATTTCTAAATAAGAGACACTAGAGAAGGGACATCAGCACAGCACTTTCATTTTGGGAGTTTGAAGTGATCCTCCTCTCCTCCTCCTCTAGCTTAACCCAAAGTGTATATCATTTAGTTTCCTATTACAGATATGAATTTAATTTCTATAACTAGCATATTGTTTGCATTTCTAAGTGTTTGCCAATTAGATAGGAACAATTTTCAGCTGATGGATGGTTTGTAGAACATCTGCTTTGACTATTTGCTATTAATTTGAAGTCCTTGGGGGATATTAAGTCATCTTTGATCTGTCCTGATTTTGGGCTGTTCTGGGGGCAGAGCAACCCAAAGGATACTGCTTTAAGGTATGGCAGCTCAGTTCAGGCTTTCAGTAGATGAAGGTACTGGCACACCCCACTCCTACCCCTCCAACTGTCAGCCTTGCCCCAGCATGCTCCCTACATGGTTCTTTCAAGGTGGCCTATGTTTGACAGCCTACAGCTGTCCTATGCAATAACTGCACCAGCAGAATTCTTCCTTGGCTGGCTAAGGGCTTTACAGCACCTCTGCACTCTTACATCCACTCAGAGGTGGCACAGTAGGCGTGAAAATCTCATCTACCAGATTGCTTAATAAAGTGCTAGCTGATATGGCAGTTTTCTTGCATATGTTGAAATACCTCATGGATATTCTTTTGCTTCAAATCTATGCAATTCTTGCTTTGTTCAGTCTCTTTGACTCAACATGCATATTCTAATAAACTGAAAACCTTGCTCTTTTTACTGTCCACCGAATATTGACAATTACCAGAAAGACAGTTCCATGGGTTTTCTTTAGGAGGAAAGACACTAAATACAGCACAGCCTAGATAATATTTTAGAAGATTAGATAATATTGCACACTGTACCAAGTATGTGCATTCACATATTATCTAGTCAAAGTTGAGATTTTGGAAATTGAAAAGAAAAGGACCAGATCTTCCAG
Organism: Gopherus flavomarginatus; assembly: GCF_025201925.1. NCBI lineage: Eukaryota > Metazoa > Chordata > Testudines > Testudinidae > Gopherus > Gopherus flavomarginatus. Next base: position 59,431,737 of record NC_066619.1, on the reverse strand, counting down.
TCCATACTCATCAGATACATTCCTCGCTAAGTCACATACTCCCATTGACTTCGACATTGCCCACAAAAAGTACGGAATACCAGTGTTCATTATTATTTATTTTAATTATGGTAGCGCCTTCAGACTCCAACTGGCAATAGGGTCCCATTGCACACAGTCAGAACTTGCCCTAAAGAATTTGCAATCTAAATATAATAGAAAGATAAGAATGAAAGAGGAAACAGACCCAGGGAGTGTTTGTACAAACATTTAGCTCACTGCAAACTGGGGAGTAAAAATCTACCTTGCACTAGCCTGCCATGCACCAAGTATATATTGGACCCTGCTGCCATGCACTACCCCTGTTTCAAAGTGAGGTAGATCAAAGCCCACTAGGGAACTTTTAGTGTATGACAACAGGGTCCAGTAAACAGTGCACAGCAGTGAGAGGTAGATTTTTACACCCCAGCTTGCCATGAATGAAGTGTTCACATAACAAGCCAACAGAAAGATTAAATGATTTTGCCCAAGATCATACAGCAGGACAGCGAGAGAGCCAAGAATAGAACACAGTTTTCCTGGGTCCCAGCTCAGTGCTCTGTCCTTTTGACTACACTGCACCACTTGCATGAATAAGAATTGGAAGACCAGGCACAAGCTTACTTGAATGCTAGTCTTTCTGAGTAACGAAGAAACTTGAAAGTAAAAGCACTAAAAAGAGGATATTAGTGACTAACCAGAGCCACATATATTAAGCAAAGTATGTGAAGGCAAGTCCTAAAACTAATGTGCACTAAAAAAGCTATGATGTTTCCTTTCAAACTCCTTCAGTGTGGGCAGATTGCCCAGAAAGTCCTTGAAAACAGAGCCCACCTTTATTGACAAAAAGTCACATAAGAAAGGAGGACCCGGTAAATCCACTCTTTCAGATCTCTTTGCAGTGCACTCAGGGATGAGCTCTGATAAATAACACCAAGGGTTTGAATGGTTGGCACAAGCTGTGGTTTGCTCATCAACATGACGACAGATTGCTTTTAAACTTGCCCAGCACTGGATTGAGATGACCGGTCTGTGTGGCTTCTTACTTAGCAGGAGAGAGAGAGAGAACGTGTGTGTGTGTGTGTGTGTGTGTGTGTGTGTGTGTGTGTGTGTGTGTGTGTGTGTGTGTGTGTGTGTGTGTGTGTGTGTGTGTGTGTGTGTGTGTGTGTGTTCTCCTCATTTTATCACTGCGTACTTTTCACATCCATAAGGGAGATTAAGGTTCTTTGGGAAATGGAAATTGTTAATACACATCCATCAACAGAGAGCAGAATGAACAGAGATAAATGTGACACAGAGCGCATTTCATTTTTCATCAAATTCAGAGAAAAATTATCTATTTTTCATTCCATCAATGGAGAGCCTCAAAATATCCCTGACTTGCAACTCTTCTTCCTTGTGTATAAACACAATTCATATGTCTTAATTCATTAGACTAATGTGTTTATAAGGCAGTTGAAATGTCAAAGCACTGCTGGATTTAGTACAAACTTAAATTCCATTACCTGGCAGGCATTAATTGCTTATGGAGCATAGGGATTCTTCCCAAGGGTCTTATATGTTTCCTTTTGTCATTTTGCTAACTATTCTGTCTAGACAAACTTAAAGCCCTTAATCCACCACAGGGATCAATAAACTGCACAATAATTCAGTCCTAATAATTAGCTTTCACTTAAACACAAATGGTCATTTCATTGTGAACTGCAGTACAAAATGATAATGAAATAATTAAAAAGACAGATGAAAGAGTGACTTAATAGGGAAGAGGCCTTACTGTTCAATTAGAGACATTACCATTCAACCTTTTTATTACTGCCACAACCTTTCAATTTTTAAAAAAAATAATACTTCAAGCTATGCTCATTTAACACATGACAGTATTGGTATTACATGCATAGTCTTATGATATGAGCCTCACACTACAAGGAACACAAACCAGTTGTCTAGCTGAAACCATTACAACGATAAGCATTTGCTGCTAGGTCTATACATTGTATATAGATCACAGTATTGCAGTGGCTCACATGAAAATATTTTTTTAAAACTGTTTCTAAAAGAGAAGTTGAGTTTTGTGTAGTTCCTTTGCAATAGCATGTTACCCTTATGAGAGCAGTATTTAAGGTATGTTTAAAATTAAGATTAAGACTTTAACCTTTTTTTCCCCTTTTACCAATTCCCTGATGCATTGCATAGTGCTGAAATTCCCTATATTTGCTGAGCCAGCAATTTGGTTATAACAAGTCCAAAAAGGTACAAAACTTCATTAACCTTTTAATACAGCCTCACAGATGTAGGATGATAGATATATTTGAAGCTTCATGATCAAAGCAATGGCCTAATAGCAAAATCTTTCACTTTACCTTTACCATGCCCTGCTTTCTTTTTAATTTCTACTGTATCTTAATATTTGAAGTTACCAGACATTTCTACAACCTTACCAGCTGGTGTAGTCGTGCATTTGTTCAGGCACTTCTCTCTTCTTCATTTATGAGGAACTTCTCTTAGCTGCCTACAACTGATCCTAAAGCTTCAATATATTAATCTTTATCTAACTTACAAAAAGATACACTGCTAGACCAGTACAGTGACAGCACAAGAGCAGCTGGTACCAACACAGCACTTCCATTGCTTCAGTCACACAGATTCCGCTCCAAAATGAGATTAACAAGTCATTGTCAAATCAGGAAGAGAAATGATTATTCTTACTACTTGGAACTCAGTTATACATGAGCAGAAGGTTGAGATCTTCATAATACTTAAACCACAGAGAGGTGAAGCTGCATTTAAACTATGTTCATAGGGTGGTACTTTCCAACTTGCCACAGACTACATCAGTAATTCCTTCCATTCATTCCCTACAGTATATCTAAATGGTCACTCATATTTTTGTCATCATTAAATAATATGATAACATAAGATTCTAAGCCCCAAAGGGACCATTGTGATCTAGTCTGACCTCCTATACAACACAGGCCATAGAACTTCCCCAAAATAGTTCCTTTGTGAACTAGAGCATAGCTTTAAAAAAAAATCTGATCTTGATTTAAAAACTGCCAGCAATGAAGCATGCACCATATTCATCAGTAATTCCCATTGGTAAAACCCACTGCTGATTCCCAACTCAAGCTGTTTTTCCTATGATTTGAAGCAAAGTTATCTTTTCCACCATCCACTGTAAAGTGGTTGACTTTAAATAAGTCCCAATTTTGTCTTTGGTAACTAGACAATGTTATTGCATTGTTCACTGCAGGAATACTCAATACCTAGAGAGTATTGCAAATACTGTAGTAATATTATTTCCCCACAAAAGGGAATGAAGAGTTTTGAATGTTGGGCACTGCATCATGGTGAAGGTTATATTTTTAGAAGGGGGGGGAGCAAAGCTAAAGAATATATTATATGATGGAATAGACATGTATTGATAGAATAAACATGGGAAAGGAAGGATTATTTTGTGTTTAAAGTAAAGTTCAATTCTTAGCTCCTCTCCAAATCTTCTTTATGACATTGGATAAGTCACTTAAACTCTCTGTGCCCCAGTTCCCTGCATGTAAAATAAGGATAGTAATACTCTTTTCCCCCTCATCTTTTGTTTTTGTATTGAGAATTGATGATACACTATGTGAGTATACAGTGATAAGTGAAATGGGTGTTTACTTTAATACCAATATTAAACAAAACCATCTTTCAAATCAAGATATAAAATTAGTGCAAATGTTATTTTGTGAAAACAACATCTTCTCAGGTGTGTTTTTTTCTAGTTGGCAAAAGCCAACTATTTGGTCTATTGAACAGTAATCATCTTGGGAGGCTGTCATGGTCATTCTCATGAAATTTGGGATAAGAGATGTAATGAGGCTCAAACACTGATATAGCACATTCTTGTTTCAGCTCTTCCTTAATGTTTCTAAATAAAATGTTTTCCAGGGCTGTTCTGCTGGTAACTGTCCCTGTAGACACAGCAAGCATGAACTAAAAGGTACCTAGTTTGTGTTGACATTTCAATTCCTGGAGTGGTGGAGCTCCTAGAGCAGGGATCAGCAACTTTGGCATGTGGCCCACCAAGGTAAGCCCCCTGGCGGGCTGGGCCGGTTTGTTTACCTGTCTGCAGGTTCAGCCAATTGCAGCTCCCATTGGCAGTGGTTCGCTGTCCCAGGCCAAAAGGGGCTGTGGGAAGCGGCGCATCCGCATGCCAAAGGTTACTGATCCCTGTCCTACAGCCACTCATATGTCAATGCCAGCATTGACAGGTACAAAAGGGAGGTAAAGACTAACCCTTCTCCAGCGGAGTGGGAGAAGGGTTAAAGATATTCTGGACCAAAAAGTAAGCAGGAAAGCAAAGGAGACAAAAGCAAGAGATTGTCTTGGAGTCTGAGATGGACTCAGAAAACATCAGTGTCTTGTTGGAAAAGAGAACATAGCTGCATTTTTTAAAACGTTAACTTGTTTGGCCTCAAAATATATGCTACTACTGCACAATAACTAGCCAGGAACAGTACCAAGCTGGTGGCCAATGAACTTAGTAAAATACAAAAGAAAACAAACCTATGTTCATTCCAAACTGCAAAACCTTGACAGAGTGGAATAAATTCTGGCCTAATTTACAAACCAAGTAACACTGCTGAAATTAACAAAGTTTCACAGGCTGTGAATTAACATAAAATAGTCTCAGTGTTTTATTTGCCATTTGTCTGGCCTGGTTTGTTTTTAAATAGTACTAGTTCAGCTAATATTTCAGCTCAAATACATAGACTCCATTTCAGCAATTAAGCATGTTTAAAGTTGCATGTGCTTCTGTAGCTTGCTGAATCAGGGTCTGAGACTCTGAATTTAGCACCTAAGCCTTGCCTAAATGATAAACAAATCTGGGCCAGTTAAATGTAAAATTGATTGAGCAATTAATATGTTTATTGAATGTAAGCAATGAAATAGGCATCTAAAGTAGCAATCATCTCTGTTAAGGCTATTGATCAAAATGATTAGAGCTGGAGAAATAATTTGTAATGAATAATTTATTCAATAAAATTGGTCTTCCTTTCCTTGTTTGCCAATTGCCCACAAAGAGATCTCAATTTTCTCAAATATATTCACTCAAAAAATCACATTCCAATATTCAATATTTTTCAGGGGATAATTGTTGATCTGCAACACATCTGCCATGCAGGTCACCGAGAATATTGGAAATCATAGTAATTTTGATCACACAGTAAGTTTTTGTTCCTTAGTTGGATAAGTGAATTCTTAGAATGTGAGTACCCATGACTATGAAGTAGAAATTATCTTTTTGTAATATATACTGTTTCAATTCCCTTTTCCTCTTAGTAAGCTTGATCAATAGAATATTAACAAAGAAAACAGGAGAGAGGGGTTTTTGAAAATTGTGAACATTCATGGAAATTGTTTTTCAGTATTTGCTCAGATTTAATAAGAACCCCCCAAATGTATGAAAGTTACTTAGCAGTAGTAGCCTACTGAGTGTGTTATTAGAGAGAAGATATATAAGGCAATATCTTTTATTGGATCAATGATTGTATTATTTTTAATCAATAAATTGCTTAGCTGTTTATTTAAATTTGAAACCACAGAAATATGTAAATTATGCTCTCATATGTTTGAATTAACCCTGCTGTTTCCACTCCATTGTGCATTTTCAGATTCATGCCTCATGAGATATTTCCACAATTTTCAACAGAGGTTGTGACAGGCACTATCCAAGAGTACAAGTAGCTATGCCTCCATGGCCTCACATAGCTATCAAAGGCTAATAAGTGCCAAAGCTATGCTCCTGTTGGTTGATGGAAAAGGCAATCAAGGGGTTAATGAGTGCCAAGAAAGAGCTTTCTTGCTTGATAGAGTACTTAAGGTTAAAAATAGACAATTATAAATCTACCATTAGAGACATTGTAGGTATATTCTACTTCCAGAGACTCATTCCTCTGCAGCTAGTCATGTGTTCATTTTTTTTACTTTCCCAAAGTTTGACCGACACAGAAAAGTATATTCTGTTTAGCACAATTTTTTTTAAGGCCTAAGGTGTTTTTAATGGAATCAGAGGAATGATTTTAAAAGGAAGAGAGTACAGAGAACACATGAAAGCATAGGAAGAAAAATTATGTGATGAGCTTTCATATTTATAGAAAAATGCATGGCTAGTTCTGAACTTATGGCTTGCCATGAGGCTTCCCTAGTGCAGCCAAATATATTGCCAACAAATCTCAGGTACACACACAGAAAACATATGACTGTAGGGATATGATTAGAGGCCTATACCCATAATATTTTCATTGTAGGGAGCATTTCTGTTTTTAAAGATATTTTGGTAGCAGTTTTAACAAATGAACTATGAAGGTGCGTGGATGTAGGAGAGAAGTGAATCAGTCCCATTGTATTTAAGTACAAAAGTATTTCTATGTTAACAAGGACTTGAAGGTATATGGGCAAGTCACAGATTAAACATTCTTTAAAGTATAACATATAACTGGATGACAGCCTTGTCGACGTTATAATAATACCAGTTAGCTCTCTCACAGAAATTTTCATCAGTAGATCTCAAAGCACTTTACAAAGGAATTCAGTATCATTATCCCCATTTTAGAAATGGGGAAACAGAGGCGCAGATGGGCTGTGACTTCCCCAAGATCACCCAGCAAGGCAGTGGCAAAACCTGCAGTAGAACCCAGGTCTCCTGATTCCCAGGCCAGTGCTTCATTCACTAGGCCACATTGTCTTCTCTCCACACAGCCAGAAATTGTCAGGATAAGAACAGACACTAGCATCTCCATAATTATGGCTGAAAAATTAAGAGATCACATTATCTATCAACATGAACAGGGTAGGTTTCACAATTAAGAAAATTAATTTTATTGTACCACTAGGATGGTAAATGACTTGGATAAACTTCTCTTGTATATGAATTTAGCCATGTCATCATGGTACACACTGTTCCATCATATGTAGGACTTGCTCACAATGAAGTCAGTGGCAAAAACTCCCATTGACTCCATTTGGAGCAGGATGAGACCCATAGATTGGAAAAATTTTGAATAATATTACTGTTCAAGAAAATGTCTTTATTTCCTTCTTCCACCATAAGTAGCCTTACAGTTAGGTTGAAACCACCAGAGGATTTTAGTAACAATAAAACTCATGCTGTATCTATATATACCATAGTTGCTCCTGTCTTGCATAATATGCAGAGTTCAATTTTTAGTGGCAACAATGTTTTAATCTTCATAAGTATAGTTATTTTTCAGTGCTTCCTGGAAATAATTATAATTATAAAATAGTTATAATAATAAAATAATTATAGAAATTTGAAGGCATGTGCTACCCCCAATTAAAGTGATCTATAACTTTATAACACAACCTGCTTAAAAAAGAAAATTACAGGATGAATATATAGCTCAGTATTGAATATATGTAGTATGAATATATTTTTGTCTATTTCCTTTTGTATAGATCCTTATGACATTAACAGCTGCCACATAGTGAACGGTTAAATTATAGGAAAAGTTGTTAGCAACAGGGTATATTTCCTGTATTACAAAAGTGTATTTGCAAATATACAGTCATTGCCATTGAACTTTTCTTTTTTTATTCCAAGGACTATTTGAAGGCAGATTTTGCATTTCCTTGTCAGATCATGTTTGAATTTGTGCCATTTTTATATCTGAATGCAAAATGTTATCCTAAAGTCATCTAAGAGGTAATGGGTATTTCCAGCTTTTACACTAAAGCGAGGAGATGCAAGAGCTCTTACAATCCTAGTCATTGACATTTACAACTATGGGTTTTGTTTTTAATACAGGGCAGTGAGCAATGTACTTAAGGCATCAGAAAATGCTTTATAGCATACACTAAAGGTGAATCACTTTTTTATTAGATTTATTAGCTAGAGGAACTGCAATCTCAAGAGAAAATTTAGCCAGTTTTAACCCAAGTAGTGCTGCTGCTTATAGTTATTTCCTTTCAAATTCTCAGCAGGACTCAGGCATTCGAAATGTCCTGTTCAGAGATTTGGATTCAGATTCTCTTCCTTCTCCCCTCTCGATGGTTTCTACCACCTTGGGTAATGGCAGAGTACTCATTAACAAACTAATTGATTTTTATTAATTATCTGTAGTATAATCTTTTTCACAGATTTTGTTCCCTCAGTATTTAAGCTTATTAACTGCAAATACATAGACTCAATATCTAATTAGTCCTGAAGTAACTTTGGAGTCGACTCAAAGATTCTCTTTGATTGCACAATCAAAATCTATGGGAAGAAAAGCTAGATGTTTTATTTTAGAAACAATGTAAGAAATGTTCCTTTGCAAATTAGGCAATTTAATCCAAGAGGGAACCAAGAGATGAGAAAGTCATCAGTAGCAGAGTTCAAGAAGCAGCTCACATGAATTGATGTATTAATACACAATCCCCAATGTCAAATACAATAGACAGACCTCAGCTACTACAATCAAGAAAAATGCTGAAGGGTACAAAGTAAATGACTCTACTGGTAATAAAAACCAATAGTTGTTTCCACTCACTAACATATTTTTCACATGGAATATTCCAGTCTTTGGGAACATTTATCTAGCAAAATTTCATCAGATAAATGAATAGTCACTACCTGTAATATTAGTGAAAATTCCCTTGGCTGGAAAAAAGAGAATGTCTTTTACATGTCTTAGATGAGATCAGTGGAGTCATACTTTAAAACATTTAAAGGCAGATCAATATATTCCTTTACAAGCAAGCGGTCAAATAATTTAGCATAAAAGGCAGAGGAGGTATTTCTCTTCATATGCATTCAATAGGATTAATATTGGGAACTTTCATGTCAGTGATCACATTTTAAGTACATCCCAATAAAAAAAAACAAGCTATTTGAGCCAGTTATTGAATAATTAATTATAAGAGGCAGGGACAGAATCAACATTTACCACCACTATCCTGCAATTGATGGTGGATGGACAAGTGACTTCACCTGTGCGAGCTCCTCTGAAGTCAATGGAGTCCACTGAGGGGGAGGCTTCCTTCCTATACTAAGTCACTTAGCAAAATCAGGACCTTAAATTTTACTGCATAATATTACCCCTACTCTGGTGTGTGGTGCTGACTGGAATTTAACAGGAAGATATAGACATCTGATGAAGTGTCCATTCATATATTCAATGAATTATGAGGTCAATTAGAGATGAGTGAATAATTCTCAATAAATATTTTAGGAGACTAATTTAAACTCCTTTTGATTTCATGAACATCCTTGAGCAGATCATGCTTTCCTTGATTTTATTATTTGAATTTGATTAAATGATTCAAAGTTATTTTACTCTATGGATTGATTATAATATGCTGTAAGTATTTGATACTTGGTATTTGGAATTCAAGTTGCATTGCTTAGCTGTGATTGGTTAGATAAATCACCTGGTATTGTTTCTGTTCCCTGATTTCATGAGTTGAAGTGACTCATGAGTGCAAACAGAGGTTCAGTTTCCATAAATACTCAAACTTATGGGTTTGCAATTAGCTTTCAATAAACATATATGCCAATAAAATGCAAATACTCAAACATACACAGAAATTGCACACAGTGGGAAAGCATCACTAAAAGCTATTTAAATGTTTGGCTCAATATTCATATAATTTTTTCCCTCATTCTAAAATCACTACATACTAATAATTAATTATGTTCTGAACCAAAAATAGCTAGAAATCACTATTATAAACATAATTTTTAAAAGATTTTTTAAAAACTAATATTTCAAAAAGGAGATGAAGTTAGAGATAAAAAACAATGATTAGTGCTATCTGATGAGCAAGTCAGGAACCAAAGTTTTGCATAGGCTGCAACATGAGTTCAGGGAAAGTATAGACCTCTGAGCTAATCAGAATGAAATTATCTGCATGTGAGATCTACTTGGTTAATATCAGATTGGCACCGTTTTGTCATTCAACAAATAGTTATTAATTGTTCCTAACCGGAGTATTGTTAGAAATGTACAGACTCATAATCTGGCTGTTTATAACAATCAAAGAGTATCTTTCTGTACCATACAAAATTATGGGAATGCTGAACCTCTCCTTGTAATATGAATTTGTTCAGAAGAAAATAACTAACTACAGGTGTGATTATCAACTGTGATGTGACCGCTTTGTGCTATAGAGGCTTGTGGATTTTGGGCACAAAACTGGCTTAGTAAGGCATGGGAAGATGATACCCGTTTAAGGGAATCTCCTGGTGGTGAAGAGCTTAATGACTCCTATGCCACCTTTTGTATTTGTTCATTAGCCTCGTAATGCCTTGTGAGTAATCAGGTAAAATTGTATATCTAACTCATGTCAGCATACTTTTTACCTAATAATGCCACAAGTGGCGCTTAGATGACTATAACTGAAAACAAGCTGCAAAAAGGCAGTTAGAAGGCACTATTCTCTTGCGGTTAGGGCACTGAACTAGGAGCCATATTTCTAAATCCAGCTTGGAAGCTTGGCTACTGATCTTCTGAGTGACCTTGGGTAAAACCTGAAATCGTTGGCCAGGATTTTCTGTGTAATATTAAATAATGAAGTGGATAAATAGGTAGGTAAGTACCTAGATGCATACAGATATCAGTGAACATATAGAAAACACATTAACCTATAGACAGACACCATACACATTGTGTAGTATCTATTTTTACAGTATTTGTATTGAAATGTTTCCTTTACTGCCAGAGGCAAGTTCTCATGTCTTTAATATGAAGCAGAAATCTCCCCAAGCACTCAAAACAGAACAGCACCTTATTCCTGTTACACATTTAGAAATCTTAGTTATTGAAAACTTTCCAGCTATATGCTT